>NW_028259156.1:3636363-3787878 GCF_977971745.1 Zootermopsis nevadensis | reverse complement strand
TTTAAAACTCGAATTACAATCATTTACAATGTTATGCAGTTTATTGAAGATGTTCTTATCAGATTACTCTTATATATTAAAACGAAGGTATTGTTTTTTATTGTTTTTTTATATATATGGCGTGGTTCATCTGATGTTCAATATTAGTCGGTGATGAGTAGAAGTGTTTAGCGGAAGACATCTAGAAGTATTACTGTGTCGGGTCGAGGTTTAAATATTTTATATTTTATTATCTTATTATTAAAAATTGTGATTTGACGGAAAATATTAAAATATTAACTTAATTCACAATATGACGCAAATATACTACCTTATCTGGATGTTTGTCTTATGGGTTGTAATGCTGTATGGACTTACAGGTAGATACCGATGTTACTGCCATGAAGATGGAGGTGGTATGTTCTTCCTAAACGTTAGTATCTACCTAAGTCCACACGGCGTTACAACCTAGGAGTTCAACACCGACGTCATACCACTGTGATAACCTCAAATCTCATTTTAAAGTTCGTAGGTTAGTGTTTACGTTTGCATTCTGTTGATAAGATTTTAGTAGTTTACGTAGTAAGCAGGCTGAAAGCTACATCTACATAGCTTACCTGAATTCATATCTTGGGCATAATGTAAAAATGATTTCGCCGATGATCCAGCAGGGGCGTGGGACATTAATACAGGCAACATTGTCTGCAAGAAATGAAAACGTAACAGTTACCAGTTGCAGTCAGAAAATTGCACATTTCAAGGTCACAGAAAAATCGTGAAACTTTGTCACATGAAAAATGTAGCCCAGGTGAGAGAAATCAGCTCAATTCAAGTGTCACGAAGCTAACAGCTCTGTGCTGAGCCCCGGGGAAAAGAGAGTGGTCTTTCTGTGGCCTTGGCATACAATTTGGTAATATATTTTGACCAAATATTAAAGTCGAGTGATTCAGCTTTTACTGCTTGTATCCTGGAAGTCCTGTCTTCAAATATTGCTATTAAGAACGGTTGTCGTTTCATAATAGCTTCTTTTCAAGCCCTTTCAAATCGATTACTCATTAATAATTTATTAATTAATTCGCAGCTGTGTAATCTGATATACTGATTAAACAAAAATAAATATTTTATATTTGTTCTGAAAACGTAATAATAACTGTTTTACCTAAGATTAATAAAAATGCCAAAGAAAGTTTTAATTTGTTTTTAATTTATCTCAATTTGATGAATCACAATCCGCTGCATGATTTGGGTAATGGAACATAAACAAAACTTTCATTTTTGGCCATATATTGAAATGATTACTTAGTTGTCGATATTTTGCTGAATCGTTGGGTATAACTGGTAAATGAATGATAAAATGGTAACCTCTAGAGGGTTCTAGTTTCCCAGAACAGTTTCTTCTGAAACAGTGTTAATTAATATATTCTTTCTAACGGATGTCTTTGAGAAGACGGAAGTTAGCAACCCCCACGTGACTAATTATAGTCAGACGAAAACTTTGTAGCTTTATTTTGACAGTAAACTACGAAATAAACTAAACTACTGTATAAAACAGCACCAAATTTGGACAAATTTTATTTACCTCTGTCAAGAATGGTAGGTCATGAACTGAAAATAATAATTTTCTACAGATATCTGTCGAGCGATTAATTATTTTATACTGTACGAGGTGCGATCGGAAAGTTTCAACACTGTGTCAATAGAGGGCGAACCGGATGTAGTACGAGCTTCTGCCTTTAGCGGGTGCGGCCTACATTCATAGTGAATCAGTGTGCCAGCCGGCATCATCGAATTAGCATTTGTTTCTTAGTTACGGGAGTTTTGGTAGTGCATTACACCGACCCTCCTGCGATTTCGGAATGGCGTGTGCATCAAATTTTGCCAAAGACTCGCCAAAACGGCTACGGAAACCTATGAAATGCTAAAGCAAGCATTTGGGGAGTCCGCAATGGGTCGTGCACAAACTTTTGTGTGGCATTCACGTTTTAAAAATGGCCGAACCTCTGTCGATGATGACGAGCGTTCTGGACGACCATCTTCGAGCACAACGCCCGAAAATGTTACGAAGATTCGGCGTATTTAAATACGTATTTTCTAATACAAGCCCATTTGACGTCTGATAAAAAATGATGTGGGAAGAATAAATCTTCGTCTGTTTTGTACACTGGGCACTGTGAGTAACACGGAATATATCGATAGTCGGACGGTTGGTTTTCGATTGCATGGCTGCGATCCGCGAAAGTCGTTAGCTCTGAAGTGAACAATTGATAACTTACTGAGTTCAGCTCCTGAGGATCGTACCCACACAGAGCGAACAACACTGTACTGCAAATTTGTTGTATAATTGAGCCATCGGAACAGATGTAACCCAAAAAGGCACTTGTAAGGTCGTTACTTGGTAGAAACTGATTTATACCAAGCATGCTCGCCAATGGCTGTAACAAAGAGGTTAGATTTGAAGCTCATTGTAGCTCTCACCGTGAAGGCTTGGTTTCTCGCCTGTGTCAGTCAATGTGAGATTTCTGGTGGACAGTGAGACACTGGGAAATATTTTTATCAGAGCCCTTCTGATTTCCCTGTCAGTATCACTCCATGTGAAATGGAAAATGTCCTGTTGCTAGTTGCTAGCTTTTTAGTAGTAGAATGCTAGGAATACGTTTAATATTTACTCTTATTTGATGCAAAGTGATGATTGGAAAAAAGTATATGGTTTCGTAACTTATCAGTGCACTGAAAATATTTTGATGCGTGCTTCTATAAGAATTGTACATTATAGATCTGTATCCACCTACTGCAGAAGATAAATTTTAAAGAAGGGTAGTGTGGTATAAGAACAGCTTCCAAACCCTCAACTTAGCTAACCTAAACTAACCTAAACTAACCTAATCTAACCTAACCTAACCTAACCTAACCTAATCTAACCTAACCTAATCTAATCTAACCTAACCTAATCTAATCTAACCTAACCTAAAGTAACCTAAACTAAACTAACCTAATCTAATCTAACCTATCCTAAACTAACCTAAACTAACCTAACCTAAACTAACCTAAATAACCTAACCTAAACTAACCTAAACTAACCTAACCTAATCTGATCTAACCTAAACTAACCTAACCTAATCTAATCTAACCTAACCTAACTTAACCTAAACTAACCTAACCTAATCTAAACTAACCTAAACTAACCTAATCTAATCTAACCTAACCTGATCTAATCTAACCTAACCTAATCTAATCTAACCTAATCTAATATAATCTAACCTAACCTAAAGTAACCTAAACTAACCTAACCTAATCTAATCTAACCTATCCTAAACTAACCTAAACTAACCTAAACTAACCTAACCTAAACTAACCTAAACTAACCTAACCTAATCTGATCTAACCTAAACTAACCTAACCTAATCTAATCTAATCTAACCTAACCTAACTTAACCTAAACTAACCTAACCTAACCTAAACTAACCTAAACTAACCTAATCTAATCTAATCTAACCTAAACTAACCTAATATAATCTAATCTAACCTAACCTAACCTAACTTAACCTAAACTAACCTAAACTAACCTAAACTAACCTAAACTAACCTAATCTAACCTAACCTAACCTAAACTAACCTAACCTATCCTAAGTTAATATACTTTCTAATGAAGGAATACCTTTGTTAATGGATTGGCCCCAAAGAATTTTGATAGCGGACTCTTCACAAATCCCATGTAGGCTATAGGGGCTAGACTTGTCATTAGCCTAATCTTGGCATTGTATTGAGGCAAGGAAGACGTCAGTACATAGAACATTGTGGTTCCCATGGAGTGACCAATATAGTACAGATTGTCTTGACCAGTTTGATCTAACACGTAGTCAATGACTGCAGGCAAGTCGTATATACCCATTTCGTGCCAACTGTAACAATTCAATTGCATGTTATTCATTCATTTTTATTCGTAAAACTTATATTATTAAGTAAATTATAAACCGATTCAACGTTAAACAGTAAAGTTGTTCACTGACACATGCCTACTCCTTACAGTACTCAGAATACTTGTATAAGAGTATATTATCCATCAAATTGCATACTTCAAGGTCAAGGAAGGACTTCAAACCCCTTATCGTCTGCTTCAAAATAGTAATAAAGCCATTGTACAAGTTTAGGTAAAAATTCCCCAATACCAATTTTACAGGAAGCTAGTTCTTAAAATTGTTTGATGAAAGGGACACTCCAATTACAAAGATCTCTCTGAAATTAAATTAATTACCGTACTGATACGTTATTTTATTAAGACTGCTGGTAACAGCCTTCTAGATTACTATCATAACCCAGAAGATAAAATTCAACAAAGAATTTAATACTTTTTCGCATTGACTTGAAAACACTCGAAGCAGAAGGCGTGTTTTTTGATTTTTTTTTTTAGGTGTTTAATTTTTAAACTCATACTTAGTATAAATATTGTATACTCTTTAGGAAGGTAGATTAAGTTAAGGGGAATTTTATTAAAGCTGTCATTAACTGAAACTAATTAAATAAATAAATACAGTAATCTGAATATTTTATAATTAACGTCTATATCTATTATCTGAAAATAAATATCGGAAATACGTTTGTTTAGAGAAACGAGACTTATATTAATTAAGGTTACAATTTTTTTTATTCTGTGATATTACGTCATCTAGATTCATAGGTAGACACAAGCGTTTCGGAGAGACATACTCTGTACATCTACAAGGCTGAACTGTTCGGGGCCAGAAGAATTATATAGCCGTGAGGACCTGAAATCTCACAACTTTTTTCATTACCTGAAATCCCAGAATTTGGAATCTGATGGAGAAAGGCTAACATGTCGCTTGGAGTATGTGTTGCCTCTCGCATTTCCCAGCCACACGTCGTAGCCAGCGTCAGCTAGCAGATATCCTGAACAGTAGAAGTTTATCCTAGTCGAATAACAGCGTTAAAGAACGTTTTCACGTCTGGTTTTCTATAGCTTATGAGATTTCAGTTTTAAATGCTTTGAAAGTATCGATTGTGATCTTAAATTTCTTTCGTATAGACTTTTAGGCGTTAGAATCGTAACACACAAAAACAAAAGAAAAACGCTGTCCCGCTATACGCACGTAGGCGCGGGAGGGGTGTTGGGGAGAGAGGGGGGGGGTGTGTAGCTCCTACTCATTCCAAACCTTGACACTAGATGGGAGTAAGTGTTTGAACGTAACACACAAATCATTAGGCCACAATGTTTTGATTTGTATTGTTAATTTTAGTCGATGTGAGCTGGTTTGTAGATGTCAGATACCGGAACAGATTTTTGAATTTTTGAGGAAATTTCATGTTCTTAAGGAGATAAATATGAATTTGGTTGTCAAAAGCTAAAATACAAGTTTCAGTAATATAATGGAAAATTATGCAAATAATATGAAAATTTAATTTCTAAAGCTGACAAAATATACATCATTATCCTTACAAATCTCATTTTAATGATTTAGGAAATCAAATAAAAATTGTAAAGTAATTATGTGTTGATAACACACTGATTTTTAGAATGTTCAAACATGTGAAATACGAAATAACTGATAAAATATTAAGGGGGGATCATTTCTATAGTCACAGAATACCGGAAATTTTCTATTGTGTAATTTGTAAGGCACTGTTGAGAGATGTGGTCAATATTACAATTGTATTAGTGTTGATCTCTGACTCGATTTTAACTATAAAATTAAAAATTTAAGCATGAGTATGCGATATACTGCAATAGATATTTGCAATACTAGATCAACATGCTATGATGTGAAAATATTTATGAAACAAAATAGTTTTAAATAAAAACGACATTGTGAAACACTTATTGAAACTTTACTCTAAGATGCTTATTATTATTGTTATTATTATTTAGTGTTCTGTGTGACGACAGGTCCATATGAACAGGATCCTTCCATCCTTTTCTCGGACTGGGACCTGTTCATATACGTTCTTGGCAGATGATCCAGAAGTGGTTTGCCATTGCCTTCTTCTGTGTGTGAATGGAGTAATTGTTGGGATGCCACGGAGGAAAACTCAGTGTTGCCTAGACCACGGCCTTGCCCAACACAAGTTATAAATTCGGGCACCGCCGAGAATCGAACTCGAGACCCCAGGATTACAAGGCCAGCTTTCTAACCGCTAGACCATCTCATCTTATTATTATTTAGTGTTCTGTCTGACGACAGGTCCATATGAACAGGATCCTTCCATCCTTTTCTCGGACTGGGACCTGTTCATATACGTTCTTGGCAGATGATCCAGAAGTGGTTTGCCATTGCCTTCTTCTGTGTGTGAATGGAGTAATTGTTGGGATGCCACGGAGGAAAACTCCGTGTTGCCTAGACCACGGCCTTGCCCAACACAAGTTATAAATTCGGGCACCGCCGGGAAATATGTGAATTTGCATAAAGACATTTGCTTACCGAGAGAATTTTCAGGTCCAAGTATGATCCAGTCAGCCGAACTTGATAAAATACCGTGTTGCAGGAATACAACTGGCTTGTTGGGTGCAGCTGGAGACTTGGGGCTGTAGGGAATGCGATGTAAAGTGAGGATGTAGCCGTCTGTAGTGGTCACTGTGTGGTTCTCCGCTGGATAGCCATATTTGACGATCAATTCTGGCTGCGAAACAAACGCTGAATGGTAAGTCCATTGAAACAGTGATAACTATAAGATAGTGTAATTGCGTCATATTGTGAATATTATAACAATTATTTATTTTAATCCGTCTGATCACAATATTTAAAATTTCTTATAATTAAGATAATAAAATATTATTCATGTTCCATATCGATTGATCGATTTACATTTCGGAACATTTACACAACATGTTTAGGTTTTTATAAAACCATCATCAGGTGTAAAATATATCTAAGAACTTAAAACTCAATTATGATTTCTGTAGTTTTTTGGTGATGTTTCATTACGTTTGTTTTTCCATTTTTGGGCGAAGGTGTTGTAATGAAACATCACCAAAAAACTACAGAAATCATAATTGAGGTTTAAGTTCTTAGATATATTTTACACCTGATGATGGTTTTATAAAAACCGAAACATGTTGTGTAAATATTCCGAAATGTAAATCGATCAATCGATATGGAACATGAATAATATTTTATTATCTTAATTATAAGAAATTTTAAATATTGTGATCAGACGGATTAAAATAAATAAGTGATAACTATATAAATAACTTTGTAGTATTTATTATGTTATATTTTACCATTTTTCACTACATGTGTCGTTCGACTATCGACCGAAACAGGCATTGGTTCTGTTCTAGGCCTGTTTATTATCCGTATTGTTACCACACAAGCTTTATGAATTTACCGGACATAATTACTATCATTTTCTTTATTTAACTAACCAGACCTATATAATATTTTCAAGGTCGCTTGATAACAAAGTGACGTTGGTGTGATTAGTGATCTTTTTCGTAAATTCGAAGTCCCAATTTCAAATTTAGTTCTGGAGATTGGCTATCCTGATATGTTTTTGTAATTTTCTTCAGTATACCGTGGTAGTACCTTAGGTGGATTGCCATCGCTTGCTTTCATATCTAAAAAAATTCGTCATTCATTAATAATGCCGTCATTAAACACTATATAATATTAGATAATTATAGACTGGAATAAATATAATGACATCACATGAAGATATCTACATTGGGTGTTTTACAATAATAAATTAGAACATGTTGAAATATATTTTTAAGGTTTTCATGCGTCATGTTTGTGTTTTGGATTAAAATATATAATAAAATACAGGTCAATACACAAAACTATATTTGGGTGTTAAAATTAAAAATTTAATTTGCATATAAAAATGAATAACTCCCAAATTTTATCACATTCGTTTACAGCATAATTCAAAACAAACATAAGATGGGAAAAAACGAGAAGACCAGCGAAACACATATTACATTAATAAATTATTGAAAGGCATGCATTTAATATAAAATAGTTTTAAATAAAAAACAACACCTGAAGATGATGTATTACATCGAAACATGTTGTGAAATGAATGAAAGCGCGCAAATGTAACATCCTTATAGTGATGAATAGCGCTAATTTTAAATTTTAAATTTTAACACCCAAATATAGTTTTGTGTATTGACCTGTATTTTATTATATATTTGAAATATATTTGTCTTAAATCTAAAAGTTTGTGACGATGGTGAGTTATTTAAATAAAAAGTTTTTTGGATGTTACCCATCATCTAATAAAATAATAAAATTGAACGACGTTTCGGAGATGGGACTCTATCTCCGTCTTTAGATATACCTACTCTGTTGGACCCAATCGATAAAGCTAATCCTTATCTCCGAAACGTCGTCAATTTTATTATTTTATTGGACGTTGGATAACATCCAAAAAACTTTTTATTTAAATATATTTGTAATCGTTAAAAAATCTTTTTGTGACAGCAAACAAAAACATTAAAGTATCAGGGATTACTTTGAAGTCTGTCTGCCAGAGAAAGGAGACAAATTGTTTTGGTGTAAACTTTAACATAATTTTGGAGAACAACAGAAGATATGAATAATTTCTTTTTATTCTGCTGTGCTATTGAGCACAAACTATCTTATATCCTGATAAAATTATCCTAATAAATTGAACTGTCTCAACATGAAGTGACGTAATCAGTCATACGAGATGCAATTTATTGATAATTTTAAAATAAAAATTGAGTTATTTTAAAATATGTTGTTATACGATTATACAAGAAATTACTATTTTTAAGTGATATTAAAAGGACAGATAGTATTTTAAGAAACATTAACTACGTAAGACTGAAAATATCCCTACTGATATCTGCAACCACGAAACAAATACAACGATATAATAATAATAATAATTGTCGTATTAAAGAATTGTAATTAAAAGTCATTACATATGTAGGTCTATATAATAATCAGTAAAGATTAGTGTTAAACTGTGATGTTAGATAACATTTACCGCAGATAGGAATTGATCCGGATTTGCAGCTTTGTTCAACAAGTTTTCGACGATATCTGAGAGATCCACACTTTCTATTGCGTTTTCAATTACTTTGTACGCTGCAGCTAAGGTAGAGTTATCTGAAAATAATGAAATTCCTGCCAAACATCCAGGGACGTAGAATGTCATAGTTAGTAATAGGAGGTAGACCTGTTGAAACCATAGCTGCATTATTTTCTGTAAAAGTAAAAAAGAATCACATCCAATTAATATACTTATTAATATTATTAATAATATTAATATTAACAATATTGCCATTAATCTGTTCTTTGTAAAACATAGAGTAAAAAAAACTTATTACATATGTAATAGAATATTTCAACGTAAAAAATTGTTTGCACAATCTATAGATATCCCACAACAAATATCATTTGATGACAAAACTCTTCGATGACCACCAGGTAACATAATAGTTTGCACAATACCATCTCACTTACGTATAAACCAAGTAAATTATTTCTAAGTTTGCGGAAAGAGGGAAACAGTAATATAAATTAGAAAAGAAGCTATTGTAAATTTAACCGAACACGCTGATGCTTGCTGGTAATTCAAGTTTAAATCCAACGAAAGAAAAATATGACATCAGAAGATTATCAGCAGATGAACAGGTAAAGGTTAGAGTACAGACTCAACACCATCAAAGCTTCCGATAATATATAGTCCAAGTTTTGTTAAAATTAAGTTGTGAATAAAGTAGAAATTTGTATTTTCACCCTTTAAACTTAACCAGTTTAACAAGTTTCAAACTCTAAAAAGAGATGATATGAATTTATTAACCTCTTACGAATTTCGGTATTTCGTCGTCCTGCTATGATCGATTTATTTATAATGAAATCGATATGTGATGATTTGTAACTTTCAATCTCTCGATTAAAATTTCGCTTGATTCTCAGACTAATGTTTTGAAAAAAAGCATTTCATGTTCTTTAACACTTGGGCTTACGTTAATATTTAACAGATTTCGCTTTTACTATCACCCTGGAATATTGTGGAAGTTTAACATTCACCACACTTCAGTGTACTATTAAATGTATCCAAATTAATACGTGTTTTAAAAAAAATCTTTTGATAAACCTATTCAATATTCTGACATCTCTCCTTCCTTCAATATTTTTGTCTTTATTATTTACAGAATTTCTACTTGTATTTCCGAAAATATCGTGTTAAACTAACGTACGGTTTGTAACTTCAGTTTCTTGCAGAGAAATTTGATATTTTTGCTTAAATATGGAGGATAGTTTCAGTGCTTAACAATAATATAATTGAAAAATTTATTACGATTAACAGAATAATTTTTCGAATATTTTTACATGTACATTTATTTGCTTTCTATCCAGATCTGTTCTCTTCAGCTAAGCAATCTCTCACTCACTAAAAATATCTTGCATAAAAACACTCACCATTTTGAATCACTCCGATAAAGTACAAAATACTTTGTTTGATCGTTCTGTCACGTTCCACCTGGTGAAATTTCTCCCAGCGTGGATCGGATTGCCACCTTATATAGACTGCAGCATGTGATAAATCGTCATCACATCACTAACACGACAGTAATCTTTACACAAACAAAGCTACACTTGTAGCTATTTGTATGATAAGTAATGATAATTTTACATTCAAAATTAATTTGATTAATCAACATGTTAATGACAGAATGAATATATAAATGTGTGTGTTGGAGTCAGTTGAAGGTTTAGTGACGTTTCTGTTAACTTAATTTATAGAATTATTACAAAGATGCTGCCTCTAAACTTTCTTTAATTTGTGATATTTTTATTTTAAGATTTTCTAAGATAGATTATGTTACAGTTAAACTGTGCCAAGGTTAAATGTCTAAATTTTATTACTTATTTTTATTATTTAGTTGCGGGTCATCGTGTTAAAAATCACGAAAATTATTGAACATTTATGATAATTCATTAAAAGTGCTAGGTTTCAACATTCCTAAACTATCTTTATTGAATGAATTGTTATTTTTATCAAGTAATCAATTTCATGGAGTAGAGTTATTGAAAACCTACGTTCTGATAGTAAAGAAATTTCTCGAATGTTTTGGAAACAGAAGGTTTATTAACATATCCACAAGAGTAAGTCATCAGAATCTGATATGAGACAATTATTAATATTTGTATGTGATGTTTTTAACAAAACTCTTTCATGATGTTATCTGAGGTATAATGAAAGGATAAAATTATTATGTATAGCATTTTTTTTATTAAAAATTTTAATATTATATCTTAGGAACGGTGAGACGATATAACAAGAGACGGAGTTAAATAACATATTTGATATTAATATTTAAATTTTTAACACTTTTTTAAATACTTGAGTTTGCACTATTTATGGTAAATAACTAGTGTCGTGTAAAATAGCAAAGATAGAATTTGTAAAATATTTAATTTCAGTATTTTACTACGTTTTTTACAATTGCCAATTTTATTCACAATGCGTCTTTGAATTATATTACTCGTGTATTTGCCATTATTTTATCAGAACTCTAATGTGAAATGTCCGTATTGTACTTTTTGCAACTCATTATCAGTTTTTGAAATTTATTGCATAATAAATTTCACTGCTATCATAAATTTCGTTACGCCATCTTTCATTTCGAGTCTTGCTTCATAATAAATCATGCTGCCAGATGTTACATTCTGTATCACTTGTGTAAATATTTTAACTTGCTAGTCATAACTGAGCAGAACGATGTAAATTATCTTCTAATATCCAACAGAAACGTCGACAAATAGGTCTTGGCGCTTGTCATTTGGAATGCGAGTTTTTTTGGAGACTTTCGTATCTGATACAGTCTACTTAATTAATTTTTTATGCTATTATACAGATCGGCTGTAAGTATAGAAACGAAAAGGTTTTTTTTTTAATTTTATTGGCACAAATGAACACATCATTAAGAATTGTTTGTAAATCTGCATGTTTTAACTGCAAACTACGAAAATAATTTCGATTAAATTTGGCATAGGTCGTCTACACTAAACTCTAAAATTTAAATTCGCTATACGGTCAATTATAACCTCTTTCATATATTTAAAAAACTGCTCGTATAAAAAATTAGAACGTGGTATAAAATATAGATCTGATAAAGATATTAAACTTTTATTTGGAATATATTTCCCGTAGGCTTGTGTGAATATTTAAAACAATACGAGGATATATATATATATATATGTTTGATTGTTCAAAAAAAATAATACTTATTGCACCGATAGAAGTTCTAATTATTAACGTCAATAACAGAAAACCAAATTGGTTACTGGTATATAAATATATATAATTATATATAATATAATCGTAAATTTTTATTTCATATTGATGAGAAATTTATTTTCGTTCAGCGGATTATCCCTCAAGTAACAATTCTTAAAAATTATATCTTGTACTCTATATTTAACATGATTACTGACAATCTGAATACCACAATTGAATGCCTCAGATACACAGATTCATTGTCCCATTTCTGTTCAAACGAAACCTAACCTAACATTTCGTGCAAGGTGGCCTATATATTGTGCAAACAAGTCTTAACATTCCTCATGTAATTAAGCAAAGAACGTCTGCTATAAGGACCTTGGACTTGGAGCACCTGTCACGCGTAAATAGTGAATCATGTTGGAACATAAAATATAACCATATTTTGATCACCATTTATTACGAATCACCACTATAACTGTTATTCGCCTGCTGTTGTTTGTTGGTTATTTCACGAATTAGCCACCTGTTCTGTCCAGAATCAGGGTTAGTGACGACTGACAGCTTGTCCTGGGTTCGATTTCCAACAGCCTGACCCCAAGATGAACATTTTTACATTCTATCCGAGATATAAGCTAAGAAGGAGGATTAATATAGGTTTTTTTATAAGCTTTGTTGATCAAAATTTAATATAAAATATTCAAAATACGCTTATTTATTATTTACGTCATCCTACCCATATGCCATTTGTACGTCGAGGTCTCGGTATGCTTTGGTTTGCCAGTGAATTTTATGTAAGTTGCAGGCGATAGATTTCAATCATTCGAAAGAGGAAACTTTACTTGGAATTCAAAGTTTCGATGATATTCACTCAGATCCTTACATCTTTGCTTGCAGACGTGTCTTTAAAAAAAATCACTCTTCTATGTCGTCTCAGCGGGGGCAGTCACTTTACAGTAGCCATGACACATCCATTTTTATTGTAAACTTCATAAATAAGTTAAATCTACATATCGGATCTACACGTAAGAATTAAAGTTGCTGTGTTCTAAATTAATAACGAACTGAAGAAACAAAGATTAATATTTCGCATAATTTAATCGGTTAAATACAATTAGGACTGATCATCATGGCGAATCAATGTTTACGCTAAGTAGTCGCATGAGTATTAAACGTCATTACAAGACTTCAGTTCGTAATTCTACAATTTGCTTTCTTTAACATCATTTAGAAGATTCTTCCACATTGTTCCTTCTCCCCATGCTTATTCAATGAGAGTTAGAATCACATTCTGCCAAGTTCTGACATTTGCCAACCCTAACCTGTACGGCAACATTAAATAATTGATGGAACGGATGGTTAGAGATGTTAAATTAAGAGTGACGATCATGTTTTCTGATATTCCAGTGCTGGGTCATAACTCCATTACAAGGCTTAAGGCTTCAAGCTTCTGTTACCCGCGTCAATTTACTTGAAGTCTTTACTTCGTAATAGGGATTTTGGTTCGACTCGTCACGTCTTGGTTTATGCAACGGTACGGCAGTGAAATCACTCTGACTATTCTGTGTAGTGGAGTTGGCTGCTTACACTTGCTAACTGACGATGTTGTGCGCAGAACGGAACTGTCGTACTGAGCCGATCATGCGCAGAGCGTGTCAAACTAATATTCCACTCTCCCCTTCTTCCCTTCTGAGAGACCCAATGTAAAACGACGTGGACACTCATCAACAGACGACACAAGACAGCAAGACAGACCGAAAACCTGGCACTCGTACTTGATATTCTGGAGGTCTCGGGTTTAGATCTGCTATCATGACTGCGGGTTTCGAAGTTTTACTCAGTACTTACAGAAAAATGTAGAGATTATACCTTAAATTAGGCCATGATGCTTCTTATAGTCGGTAAAGTAGCTTTTGGCCGGTAGAGAAGCTGGCGGACGGGCCTACTCTGTGTAACTGAGTTGGCACGGTCAGTGCATTTCTTTTGTTTGGGGCTCCTCGGTGCAATCAGCACAAGAGACTCGCTCCTAGCCTTCCCCTTGAAAATCCCACGGGCCAAAAACTACTGCGCCGACTATACCACATCCTTTCAAATTAATAATTAATTAATCGTTATATCATTAAACGCTACACAGCTGATTTATTGGCAGTATGATTAAATAAATCATATATAATTGTAATCTAATGTACCGTTTAAGGTGAAATGGAAAATGGAATGGGAGTGAGAAATGTAAAACGTGTAAGTAAACTCTGAAATAATGAAATAATAGATAGATTTTATGTCAGAGTTTTAAATCTCTTCATAAGGTAAATAATATGATCATTTATTAAGGGATTTACGTCGTTTGCTACTATGAAGTCGATGTGGTTGAATTGATCCCACGGGACCCGGTACAGTTCCACAACATTTGGCAAAGTGTTGTTCAATTTTAGAACATCCTGTAGAGGAAAAGCAGAAACATAAATAAGATTCATACCGAATTAAATATCACACGATAATATAAAATATATAAAAATTCTGGACTTTGATTACACGTGGAATACCCTACCTGTCAGTTCGAAAGCTTTCCTACATCGACACAGCTGTTCCTAAAACGATTATTAATAGATGTTAAAATACTAATCGCTCCCATTTAAAAACTTAAAGATTAAAATATACGTGCTTTTATGAGTTTTAAGTTTTGGATGAGCTTTAGGGTTGAAGATGGAGGCAGTATTTTCCTCCGAAACGTTGGTGTCTACTTTGCCTAAAAATCCACACGACTTTAAAAATCAGGAGAGTAATATCGATATATTGACCGACTTGGGAACCTCAAATATCGTGTCTTAGAACTATGTCTTTCACTGTTTGAACGAAATTGACTGATTTGTAAATTGAATCATTATATTAAATATTGAAAACTAAAAACACTTGTAATACGTTTTCAATTGCCATGCACAATGGTTGTAGACGTCCACTTTAAAACAGACCGATGTATGCAAAGGATACATTTTACAATTTGTATGTAAAGAAAGGTTATTTTCTCAAATAAAATTCAGTTCTTTTCTAGAACATTTGGAGGAATTGATGTATTCTTCAGGATAATAATCCTACGTTTAAAACTGTATTTATTATACTCAGAGCTGTTTGTAATACGTGAAATTTTCCATACAGTATTTTATCACGCTTAAAAATCCATCGACCTCGGCCGGGTTTAAACCCACGAACCTTAGGTTCAGTGGCGAGCACGCTAACAGTTAGTCCACCGAGGGCGACTAACTTGATAAATATTATGTTTAATTGTTATGTTTATTTTTAAACAAAATACGTACAGTTGGGTCTGCAAACGGATCGTTACTGCCGTAAAACAAAGCTACTGGAGCAGTGACCGCTTGTAGATTATACTCAGGAGGCGTCGGTTGTCGGTATTTTGCCATGTTCAAATTCTCATAGTCATATTGTAGAAATTTTCCTGAATCTGTAAGGAACGTAACAAGAACTTAGCGTTATATTTAAAACTCAGCACAAACTACTACATATTAATCCTTTCACGTACAAAATATCTTTGGAAATAATAGAACTTTGCAATGTTCTACAGCAGAGGTATTCAACCTTATTTGTTCGCGTACCCCCAGATATAATTTATCTTTAACTTTGAACCCCCAAAGTTGTTGGTGTATAATTCAAGTTATACATAGTATATAATCTACATCTAAAATATATTAAATAAATTACATTACTGATTATTCAGTGTTTTATCATAAAATAATATTATTTTTTTAAAATTTCACGTACCCCCTAAGATGTCTTCGCGTACCCCCAGATATAATTTCTCTTCAACTTTGTACCCCCAAAGTTGTTGGTGTATAATTCAAGTTATACATAGTATATAATCTACATCTAAAATAAATTAAATAAATTACATTACTGATTATTGAGTGTTTATCATAAAATAATATATATTTTTAAATTTCACGTACCCCCTAAGATGTCTTCGCGTACCCCCAGATATAATTTCTCTTCAACTTTGTACCCCCAAAGTTGTTGGTGTATAATTCAAGTTATACATAGTATATAATCTACATCTAAAATAAATTAAATAAATTACATTACTGATTATTGAGTGTTTATCATAAAATAATATATATTTTTTTTTAAATTTCACGTACCCCCTAAGATGTCTTCGCGTACCCCCAGATATAATTTCTCTTCAAATTTGTTCCCCCCAAAGTTGTTGGTGTCTAATTCAAGTTATACATAGTATATAATCTGCATCTAAAATAAATTAAATAAATTACATTACTGGTTATTGAGTGTTTATCATAAAATAATATATTTTTTAAAATTTCACGTACCCCCTAAGATGTCTTCGCGTACCCCCAGATATAATTTCTCTTCAAATTTGTTCCCCCCAAAGTTGTTGGTGTCTAATTCAAGTTATACATAGTATATAATCTACATCTAAAAATAAATAAAATAAATTACATTACAGATTATTCAGTGTTTATCATAAAATAATATATGTATTTTTTTAAATTTCACGTACCCCCTAAGATGTCTTCGCGTACCCTCGGGGGTACGCGTACCCCAGGTCGAATACCACTGATTGTGTTTGAGAACAGGTTGCTGAGGAGGAATATTTGGACCTAAGAGGGATTAATTTCTTGGAGGCTGGAGAAAGTTGCATAACGACGAACCAAATCAATTAGACGTGCAGTCAAGGACGGTGAGATGGACAGGGCATGTAGCTCGCATTGGAGATAAAAGAGGAATTCATACAGGGTTTTGGTGGGCAAATCAGAAGGAAATATATCATTTGGAAGACCTAAACGTAGGTTGGGGGATAATATTAAAATGGTCTCAGATAGATAGGATCGGGTGATGTGGACTGGATACATCTGACTTAGGATAGGTACCAGTGGTGGTCTGTTGTAAACACGGTAATGGTAGAGGAAATAAACTGTTCTGAAATGTTTTTCAGTATAATCCTGAAGACATGCATCTGAGTTTATAATTCTTTCGACAACAGTTTTTATAGGATTTTGTAATTTGCACGTTTACGAATATAATATGAATAATATATGAATTATTATACTAGTACTAAAAGGGATTTGTTTACATGCCAGGAATCTTGCTTTCAGGCCTCGGCGCGATTTAAAAGTTTTATTTTATAAATATTAAATTGTTTTCATATTTATTGAAAACAGTTTAAGAGATCTATACAGTGTGATATTTTAAGTTATAAACAGATTAGCGAAAATAAATTAACAATATTAATACCTGTAAAGTCTCAAGGAAAGAATTTGGTTCTTGAATTTGTAAATAATTAACGCTTTCTTTAAATGTACTAAGTTACAGGAAAGAGTTCCATATTGAGATCAATACGATATAAAAATGTTTACTTTAGTGGTAAATAACAACAGATTCGATAAGAAATATCTGCTTTTTTGTGACCGAAATAGAAGCAGTTAATGAAAGTTGTTTGGAAAAAGCTTTTTAAGGAAGAATATTATCTGTACAGAAAATTTACCTGTAATCATTTCTTGGAAATAGTGCACGAAAGATTTCCAGGAGGCTCCAGCCGGTATAAGAGAAAACATAACAGGTAGCAGGGACTGAAAGAAAGTAGAAATTATATGAATATTACAGAAATTTCCATATTTCGAGGTTAACCAAATTAATTATCATTTTACATCCATGTATTTGTTATTATGAAATTTAACCTTGGACAGACGCTCCTTCCAGATCCGCTGTCCAGCAAATCGTCAAAGTTTGTGAATGTAAAGCCTTGTATCGACTGCGCGCGGCTGCCTCGCGCACCTGTTCTTGCGCGGCAAACTCGTTCGTTCGCTCATTGTGCTCGTGGTTACCAGCATCGAGCGCGGCAGCCGTGTTCGGCTGTGATCGACGCTGTTCGTCAGTTCTCGCAAGATCACCATGAATACAGCACAGTGAAATCCCTTTGCCGCGGGACAAAGAACCGCTCAGATTTGGCTCGACGCGAGCCAAGTTCGAGCGCGGCATTGTTCGTTCTGCCACGCGTGGCAACATGGTATCGACTTTGCGAGGCAAAGCAACGAACATTGCCTCGCGAGGCAGCCGCGCGCAGTCGATACAAGGCTTTACGCGATACGCAAAATTCAGACCTTATAAGAAAAATTGAGTTAAGGAACGAAAGTTACGAAACATGATAATTTTACGTTTTGTTAATTACAAAACATGAAAACATTTTTGTTACTGACTGAAAATTATCAGGGCGACAATCAGTTATAAAAACAGCAGTCAAATTACGCTCGATTTGGTAACTGGGACAGATGCGTATTATAGTTCGCGATACGCTGTTCCGCTAACGAGGCCTGACTGTTGTGTGTCAGTCCACTAGTCCAAGCTATGGTTCGCGAACTACGTAAGAAAATCAAAGTTAATATTAACATAAATAGGTTTTCCCTGAACGAATTTGGTTAGTGGTACATTTAATGCGTTAAATTAAAATTTGTGGTACGCCAGCGAAAAAAGGTTAATAACCCCTGCACGTGTCTATTCGTCTCGCAAGAATGCGAAGGTGACAACCTTCGGAAGCCACAAGACGTTCGGCCTTGCTTAGGTCAGTGGGGGCCTGAGGGGAATACAGAAGTAGGCCGAGAGTGGGGAGAGTCTCGAGTATCTCCCCTCCCCTTCAAGCCCCTACGCGCATGGGACTGCTTTCTGTTGATTCAACCTTAGAATGAAATTTAAAGAGTTTTCCAAAGTAATGAAAACCAATTATGTGAAAATGGGAGTAAAGCTAATTTATATAACAGAAAATGACCCCGGTACCCATTGGATACGACGCTGGGTGGGCTCCAGAGCCGGTCTGGACCCAGAAGCAGCAGCTGTTATGTGTTATGATATTTTAGTTTCATATCCCGAGTAGAAATTTTGGAATTCTTGTATAAATATCACGTAGAATTTGAGATAGATGTATTGGTCTGGAGTTAGGCAGGATTACAAATGTACCCGTTACCAAAACTGCATGCTTCGAGGTCACATCAACATCGTACACCGTTGCACACGAACAGCTGAACGCAGGCGAGTAATACCAGCTCACATGTAGTAGCGCTGGCAACACTGTACTGACAACTACGAGGTGCGATCGGAAAGTTTCAAGACTGCGCCTATAAAAAAAACAAAAACAAAAAAACCCCGTACACTTATCTCAGGTATTAAATTCATCCATCACCCTCGAAGTAGTGCCCCTGGGAGTGAACACAACGATCCCAGCGCCGCTGCCAAGCCTGGAAGCATCCCTGGAAATCTTTCTTTGTCAGCCTGTCAAGCACCATCTGCGATTCTACCTGAATCTCTTCTATCGTCTCAAATCTCCTTCCCTTTAGCTGAATTTTCATCTTTGGGAAGAGGAAGAAGTCACACGGAGCTTAGAAAGGAAGTTGGGGTCGGTTCTTGCAAGATCTTTGAGCTCCTGACAAACGAGAAGTCGATTCTGCTTCTGGTCCTCAGACAGGAGCCTTGGCGTCGCATGTGGAGTTCTTCCTTTAGAATCAGCTGACAGGTCCCATAGCCTATCCCAACAATGTCGCACAAGTCGTTGATGGTGAGACGTCGATCTTCGTGAATGGCCTGCCGAATCTTCGTAACATTTTCGGGCGTTGTGCTCGAAGATGGTCGTCCAGAACGCTCGTCATCATCGACAGAGGTTCGGCCATTTTTAAAACGTGAATGCCACACAAAAGTTTGCGGACTCCCCAAATGCTTGCTTTAGCATTTCATAGGTTTCCGTAGCCGTTTTGGCGAGTCTTTGGCAAAATTTGATGCACACGCCATTCCGAAATCGCAGGAGGGTCGGTGTAATGCACTACCAAAACGCCCGTAACTAAGAAACAAATGCTAATTCGATGATGCCGGCTGGCACACTGATTCACTATGAATGTAGGCCGCACCCCCTAGCGGCAGAAGCTCGTACTACATCCGGTTCGCCCTCTATTGACACAGTCTTGAAACTTTCCGATCGCACCTCGTGTGAGTCGCGGGTTAAGGGGCGGAGTTCAGCCGTGGCCTTGAGGCATTCGAATTCAATGGCGACTACTGTAGCTTACCTCGTTTAATTGTTTGTAATCGTATCCGAACAGCTCGAAAATAATATAACTGCAAATTATTCTGGCTTTTTCGTCTGTGCATACTTTTTCTGCTATGAAATCCATAAACTTTGATCTTCTTACTGCATTTATTTTCAGTGAACTCAGAAATCGCAAGGTTGTCTGAAAGTAGTAGATATACAAGACGGATCAACAATTAAAGTGTAAATATTTTATGAGCAACGAATTATATATTTTTTTAGTAAACTATGCAAAAACATGTTTCTAATTATATGTCATAATAAGAACACAAACGTTTAAAGTTCCAAAAAATAATGCGTTTTTACAAGCTATTAAAATTTTATTTCATTAACGTAGGCTCTTTCTGAGGCCAAAAACATAAACTTCCTTAACATTATTACTGTAATGTTTGTAGTGTATCTGATTTAAAAGTTCCGTGTTCGAATATAACGCTAGACAAACAATAATACTACTTAAAAAATTACATACTTTAGAATTGTTGTTGTTTCGATAAGTATACTAATATAAATTATACCTATAAAAACATAAATTCCCATATTGAAATAAACGTAAGAACTGATAAGTGTCCAGTCTCTTGGTCAGTCGTCTATGTCAGTGGTATTCAACCTTTTTTGTTCGCGTACCCCCAGATATAATTTCTCTTCAACTTTGTACCCCCAAAGTTATTAGTGTATAATTCAAGTTATACATAGTATATAATCTACATCCAAAATAAATTAAATAAATTACATTACTGATGATTCAGTGTTTATCATAAAATAATATATGTATTTTTTTAAATTTCACGTACCCCCTAAGATGTCTTCGCGTACCCCCAGATATAATTTCTCTTCAACTTTGTACCCCCAAAGTTGTTGGTGTTTAATTCAAGTTATACATAGTATATAATCTACATCTAAAATAAATTAAATAAATTACATTACCGATTATTCAGTGTTTATCATAAAATAATATATTTTTTAAATTTCACGTATCCCCTAAGATGTCTTCGCGTACCCCCGGGGGTACGCGTACCCCAGGTTGAATACCACTGGTCTATAGGGTCTCTTGAGAAGCTGATAGTCGCTTTTGTTCAAGAAGTGCCCCCTGGAGTCCGAAGTATCGTTACTTTGTTTACAGCAAAAGTTACTGTGTCCTGATATGTCAGATGAATTTAGTCGAAATTATTTTACGATGTACTTTAACATTGTATTTATGAAATAATAGATATGCAATATCTCTAAACACTAAAAGAATTTATGCTTTTGTGCGAAATTAAGGGGATCTGTTCCTGGAGGGTGCAGTTGAATACGAATCTGTTCTGAGAATGACACTTTAAGAACCGCTTTCTTGTTTGAATCACTATAACTGTGTTTTATTTGGTTGGGTATATTTTTATTTATTTATTTTATTATTTAGGTCAAGTCACTGTAAACGGCTTGAATAATCTCGCGTGCCGTATAATCTTTGGGACTTTTAAGGTTATGCAAATGTGGATGACAGTATTCTGGACTGTGATAACGTGTAATTGTGTAACCGGTTACGAAGGAACATAACGTTTATATTTTCAAGTCTAAAACGTCGGTAGCCCGAACCACGGCCTTAAAGACCTCAGTACACTCTCATACCTTGTTCATCAAGTTAAGCTTATGAAGTGGAGTTTTTGAATTGGCCATAAACGCAGTAGGAGCCAAGGCAATCATGAGGTGAATTTTTCTGTTGTATTCCGGTTTCATCGATGTGCAGACGAAGAACATTGTGGTACCCATGGATATGCCAATATAATGCAGATTGTGATGACTCGTCCGATTTAATACGTAGTCGATCATAGATGGAAGGTCGTATATGCCCATTTCATGCCAGCTGTGGAATAAAATTAGAAGAAAATATAAAATTTGTTAATATTTATCGTATTTGAAACATCTTCACTTTTTATAAACTTTTGCACTAATGTGAAATGTCCATATTTAGCCACGTTTCGACTGTATTTTGTCATCATCATGTCAAATAATTATACATGAATTATCCTACGTATATGTATTATAAAATGTTTTTAATAATATCTTTAATCTCGCGAAAATAAACATATTTTTATGATGCATCTTATCTACAATAAGGTGTGTTGACTACCTGCCTTGTTTTGTTATGGATGCGTAAGGTTTATTTCTTATGTATTGGAGCCATGAGTGAAAGCTTTGTTAAATTTTGTATATGTTGTGGTCAAAGAGCCTGCTGTTAGACTTCCCGCCGAACACTTAAAATTTATTTTGAGTCCTGAATGCTGATAGACTCTTAAGAAATACAGAAACTCCGTTACATGCTAGTAAGGAGGTCGGTCTAAGCTTAAACGCAGAGGAAACTGAATATATGTTCATGTCTGGTCACTACACAGGGAAAAATCACCATATGAATATAATATCACTTTGAATTTGAATTATCTAATAATTTTTTGTAAGAATTGTATATTATGAAACTATTCATTAAGTAATTTTTTGGATCTTGAACGTACTTTCTGTGTCACAGGCCTGAATATTCTTCACTCTACGTAGTTACCATAGTCAACATTCGCCCCCCCCCCCTCCCGGGTCGAATGAAAGACCGAGTATCATATCGACACTACAAGTAAATATTTTAATATTTAGATTTTTCGATGTTTATCATATCGAAAAATTTCAACTGAATTATAGCGAGAATTACTACAATTTAATGTGTTGTTAACTTTGTTATATCATAATTCTGTATTTTTAATAACTCCATAGAGCAGAATAATAATAAAGAAGCTGATATTTGTTGACCTAGTCAAAATAAACCCACCCCCCACCATTTTCTATGAAAGCCGTGTCCACAATATATCGCCACTCGTGCCTGTTTTGAGTCATATCCTGTCTACATCGTCCCACGGGATTTCTTTGAGATTCAATATTTCTACCCTTGAAATGCAATTTTGCATCTTTTCCTCGTACGTTATCCCCGTAATTTATTTGTTGGATGATATTCCAAAATACTTCAGATTTTCATTATTTTTATAATTTTGATAAAGTGACATGAACACATTCCTGAATTTCTATCAAAAAACACGAAAATATAAGTTCATTAGACTTTAGGAAATTATTGAATCTGTCTTGTACTGTACAATGTCTGAAACATATGTATACACACATTCAGCGAATTAAATGAAGAAATTATAATAAATTAAACCATTACACACGTCAGAACAGTACTTAGTGGATCAGGGAATCTAGTGTAAGTTTTCAAAATGACCACCGTTAGCTTCATGGCACAGATTAGAGCGATGTTCAGTTGACTGACAAGAGATACCAGAGGAGCTGCTGTGTATGCATATATCTTTCTTGGACACCCTGTATTTTCATGTTCATAGACGTGTTATTCTTCTTTTATCAACAAATTCTGACACAGTAACTTTTAAAGATGCAAAACAGTAAATGTTGTCTGTCCTCACAATAAATTATGTATCAGCACAAAATTCTGTATGAAAAATAAAATTAGTTATGGCTTCTTAATTTGTAGCTCTTTTAAGAAAATATTATAAATTATAAAGTGAGAAATAATTCTTAATTATGAAGACGGAGTTCATCATTTTTATGACGAGACATGTAGATTTGTAGAAAGCATCCATTGATATAATGGAATAGTAATATTAATTTTCTCTTTTTAAATCTCTCCAGAATCATAATTGTTTTTACGTTCAGAAATATGTGGTCCTACTCTTTTGAGTACACCTACATTCCTGTTACACTAAAACAATCCGATGTCATTATTACAACTTTGCCAGTATTACACTAATATGGTTCCGGGAGATTATTTTTGCGTAAAAATAAATTTCAAAAATGTGACTGGAGATTTAAAATGTGAAATTTTTGAATACGAGAGGAGTGTTAATTACTGTAGTGTTATTAAGGGTTTCTGGACGTAAAGTGCCATCGCACTCTATGACTTACCTGAAATCCCAAAATTTGGAACTCTTCGTAGAGAGAGTGGTGTGTTTCTTAGAATATTTATTTCCTCTTGAGTTTCCTAACCATATGTCATATCCTTTATCAGCCAGCATGTAACCTGAGTAGGTAATAGATTACATAAAACAAATATATTATTAAAGTGGATAGGATAGTTTAATAAAATATACGGGGAAAGTTATATTTTCTATCGGGAATTCACGATTTAAGAAAAGAATTAAATCTTTAGCCACGAAAATAAATAACCCCGAATACCAAAATATACTGTGTCTGTTAGAATTTTAAATCAAACATTTTAGAATAATTCTAATTCTTACCTTATCAACATACCCGGAGAACTTCGCAGTTTTGATAGGGTACAAATTTATGAAGAAATTAATGCCATATCACAGATATTTATATATCATATTTATTTTTAAGAAATAAATTTGTTATAAAGTTTCTAAATAATGGCAAATACGTGTCTTTAAATTTACATAACTTTTAATAAATTTGAATAAACTGTAATCGAATAGTTTATATTCAAAAATTATTTGTATCAGCGAACCAGAATATCTTTCCATATTTCATGACAATTCGAGCAAATTTCTCAGCTGTATACGAATTATACATATTTTAAATGTTTTTATATCTTGGCTATTAAACCATAACTATTCTATATTAAATCTTACGAAGTTTTTAAATACACATTCATTTCCGCCACAAGGATTTGACATTTGCTTGTAGCTATATACACTTTAAATATAAATCAAGTGCTTTGAGAGTCGTTCAAAATTAATTTCAATTACAGTCCCTTGACAATCTAGGTACATTCTGTGACGTTTTAAGATGTTACAGTCTTCCTCCTGAATGTAAAGGTTAAATTGTTTGTTTAAATGACATTCGAACTCACACACGGATTTATTTGGTCCAAGGATGACCCAGTCAGCTGAAGAACCTGTGAGGCCATGTTGCAGGAACACGACAGGTCTCTTGGTGTCCGTACTGTTGGATTTTGGGCTGTAAGGAATGCGATGCATCGTGAGGATGTAGCCGTCTTCAGTTGTCACTGTGTGAGTCTCCGCCGGGTAGCCATATTTGACGATCAGCTGATGCTTTGGTTAACACATAAAATGTTCATATTGAAAATATCTAGGATAGAATTTTATTAATGAATATTTTAGCGTTTTCAATCTGATAATCTGGGGGAAAATAATATTCTGTACTTTGTAGTGTAAAGTTTTCAGGTCTTCCAGCTCTGTCTGTCGGTGGTTCGAGAAGCAAATTGAGTTCGTGCGTAGTTGATGATGTTACGTAGAGCGGGTATAAATGAACTCGAGAAAGGATAAATAGATTTTAATTAAATTAGATATTGGAAAAATTAACAAATGATTGTTTAGATATTTAAGTTTTAAATTGGGCCATGTATTTTTTAACACAACTTTATATAAGAGCGTGAATATTTCTTTGACAGAAATATTGGATAAACTGACTTTTTAAGCGTGCTTGAATATTACATGAGAAATATGGTGCATGGATGGATTTTAGGATACTTTGGTAAGAATGCATTAAAATATTAATTAATTAGAATTTATCACTGTTATCAAACATGACTTCAGGTGCAGTCAGTTCAATATTCGACTCTCATTTGGTGACTTTTATACTTCTCAGCAAAATGTTGCAATTTGCAGCAGGTATGAATGCGATTTATATGTGATAGAAGAAAGTATAATTAATTCAATTATGCAATGTGATTAAAACATTCTTATTTTGGTGTATTTGCAACATTTCTTCGATTTTTAAGACGTCATTGATTGTAAGATTAAGTAATTCGTTTTAGAGAGGAAAAGACGCCATGGAATGTAATACGCACCCCGATTTAAGACATTTTAAAATGTGAACATAGTACATCTTAAAATAGAGGAAATACGGAATCAAAAATAATTTCCAACTGGACACTTGTTATCAGTCTCTGGCAATTTCCAAAATTTCGAAGGAATAATACATTCTCCTTCTAATTACAAACTATTCAAGGAATGCAAATTATTACAACGTGAAATGTTAATTAATGAAAGATTAAACGTTTTGGGTACAAAAATCAAATCTCATTTGCACAGACGTGGTTCTTTACACTCAACAATAATACACAATTTTCAAAACTTGTTCAGTCCGTACAAATATTTAATAAATAATATTGAAATTCAGGTTAAAAGTATTGCGATCTCTCTGAAGTGCTATTATATTATATGTACACATTCACATATATTACTTGGCATCTGTTTTATAAATTCATCCTACAAATATGAAGAGATATCATGTATATTTATCGTAGTTTTACCATACCGTGTTAAGGTATCGATGAGGAATAGCAGCTTCACTGACAAAACCAGAGAGGCGAAGAATCCAGACGACGACTAGACAAAGACACTGCCAGACGATCTGCATCACCCGTCCTACAAAACCAGGGTACAAATTAACTCTACTCGTGAAGTGTGAAAAATGTTTCTTTAAAAGACTTACGAAATAAATTTATATTGAATTTGTGGACCAATAAGCATGTCGCCAACAATTCCTGCCCAATCTTTGCTGGAAGCTGGATTCTCTTTGATATAAAGTAAATTCATTGAAACTTATTTTTGGCAATTTCGAAAATGAAACATTTGCGACCCCATGTTCATAGGAACATTTTTTTTTTATTTTTGATCCTTGAACACGCACACAAAGTTTTTAAACATACTTCTGACTCACCCTGTATATCAGCACAAAATTCTGTATGAAAAATAAAATTAGTTATGGCTTCTTAATTTGTAGCTCTTTTAAGAAAATATTATAAATTATAAAGTGAGAAATAATTCTTAATTATAAAGACGGAGTTCATCATTTTTATGACGAGACATGTAGTTTTGTAGAAAACATCCATTGATATAATGGAATAGTAATATTAATTTTCTCTTTTCAAATCTCTCCAGAATCATAATTGTTTTTACGTTCAGAAATATGTGATACCACTCTTTTGAGTACACCTAAATTTCTGTTACACTAAAACAATCCGATGTCATTATTACAACTTTGCCAGTATTACACTAATATGGTTCCGGAAGATTATTTTTGCGTAAAAATAAATTTCAAAAATGTGACTGGAGATTTAAAATGTGAAATTTTTGAATACGAAGAAGTGTTAATTACTGTAGTGTTAATAAGGGTTTGTGGACGTAGAGTGCCATCGCACTCTGTGACTTACCTGAAATCCCAAAATTTGGAAGTCTTCGTTGAGAGAGTGGTGTGTTTCTTAGAATATATATTTCCTCTTGCGTTTCCTAACCATATGTCATATCCTTTATCACCCGGTAAGTAACCTGAGGAGGTAATAGAGTACACAAAACAAATATATTATTAAAGTGGATAGGATAGTTTAATAAAATATACGGGGAAAGTTATATTTTCTATCGGTGATTAACGATTTAAGAAAGGAATTTAATCTTTAGCCACGAAAATAAATAACCCCGAATACCAAAATATATTGTGTCTCTTAGAATTTTAAATCTTATCAACATATCCGGAAAACTTCGCAGTTTTGATAGGGAACAAATTTATGAAGAAATTGATGCCATATCACAGACCACGTCTGTGCGATATTGATGGACATATTTATTTTTAAGAAACAAAATTTGTTATAAAGTTTCTAAATAATGGCAAATATTTGTTTTTAAATTTACATAACTTTTAATAAATTTTAATAAACTGCAGTCGAATAGTTTATATTCAAAAATTAATTAACTCTGCCCACTTTATATCAGCGAACCAAAATGTCTTTCCTTATTTCGTGACAATTCGAGCAAATTTCTCAGCTGTATACGAATTAAACATATTTTAAATGTTTTTATATCTTGGCTATTAAGCAATAACTATTCTATATTAAATCTTACGAAGTTTTTAAATACACATTCATTCATTTTCACTACAAATATTGGGCATTTTATCCGTTCTGGGAGGTTTACTTAAAGCAACTTGTCCTTGTAAGTATTTTAAATATAAATATTTAATATTAAATAAATAAAATAACAATTTGGCTATAAAGTATTACGATCTCTCTGAAGTGGTATTATATTGTATGTACACATTCACATATATTACTTGGCGTCTGTTTTATAAATTTTATCCTACAAATATGAAGAGATATCTTGTATATTTGTCGTTGTTTTACGCACAAACAAATTTGAGATTCAGTTCTGAAGCAAGAATAGTCTTATATTTATCGTAGTTTGAACATACCAAGTTTAGGTATCTATCGGGAATATCAGCTTCACTGACAAAACCATACAGGCGAAGAATCCAGACGATAACAAGACAAATGCACTGCCAGACGTTCTGCATCACCCGTTCTACAAAACCAGGGTACAACTAAACTCTACTCGTGAAGTGTGTAAAATGTTTCTTTAAAAGACTTACGAAAGAAATTTATATTGAATTTTCGGAACATAAAAATTAGAATCTGAGGAATAATTTAGGATTACTGTACCTTTATGACAAAAGACTGACCTTGAAATTTCGTTAAAGTTAGGAAACGGCTGTATCGATATTTTATTCGAAAGTGATCAAGATAATTACATATAAATTGCTAAAATAAATGTTTCCAAAACAGGAACTTAATACGAATTGTGTAAGATAAAATAACATTGAGAGTAAAATAAATTGGTAGAAAGAGAGACAAATACATTTCATGACGTAAGAATCAGTGATCATAAAGCTGTTGGCCATTAGGGTCTACAAGGACTAAATGTGAACTATAATATTTAACAGAAAGAGAACAATATTTTGAAGTAAATATATTCCGATTTTTTTTAAATATACGGAAACAAAATAAATTGGAATAAGAATATTTGAACGTAATGAGAGGAAATAAATTTATTATACAAGTATTTTGTAAGAACGAGAGGCCAATGGTCCTGTATGTTTCTCGGTTTAGTCCTGAAGTCACGACTTTGTATGTTGAAAATTCATTAAAGGAGCAATTTCGCCTTGAAAATTTTGTGTGCACTATTCTTAAAACAAAATTTAGCGCTTATTTCTCTTTTCACGTTTCGGTCAATGTAGATGCGTTTCCACTCATTAATAACACTGGTGTGTGGCCAAACGTGTACCTTAATGCTCTTTTTATGGTAGACTCAATCCTGAGGACTTAGCTCAGACTCCAACTGATGACTGTACTTGGCAACTCTGATTTTGATATATTTTTTCAAAATTTCAGTGGTCTAAAAACCAAATGCAGTGACTTCATGGAAAATGTTTTCACTAGAATGTTCAGAATTTACTGTATTACAGAAACCTGGCTTAATGACTCTAAATTAAGCAATAATATTTTTCCGGAATCTTATTACGTGTTTCGTGCTGATAGAGATTATTGAAGCTCCAACAAAAAACGCGGAAGTGCTGGCTTTATTTTCAAAGTCATTTTCCGACGTTAAACGAAGGTATTATCTGGAAACTATTGAAGAGAGTCCGTGGATTGAAATTCCTGTAAGATACAACCACAGTCTACTTATAGGGAATCATTACTTTGCCCCTGGATTGTGCCATTAACGTATTCGAAAATTATTTAAACTCTTTAGAAGTTAATCTAAATTCTGATTTCAAATCTAAAAGTTCGTGATGATGATCAGTTATTAAATAAAAGTTTTCTTGGATACTTTCCATCGTCTAGTATTAAAATAAAATAGAAAACGACATTTCGGAGATATGGCTCTATCTCCGTCTTCAGGTACCTACTCTGTTGTTATTAGTATGGTAGGACCTTGGCACACTTGTTATTGTTACCGCTTTCCGAGTCTGATAACTGCGCCACTAAATGTAGTTCCACCAAGCCTTTTCCAAACGATGACAATAGTGCAAAGTGACACTAACGTTATGATTTCTAAAGGATTGATAATTTGAAATAAAAATTTATTTACATTTTCTGATCAAAATAAGTGTTTCAACAACCTTATTTAGTATTGTACTTTGGCTTTGAATCAAAGTTTTTTTGTAGTGTTCTGTCTGACGACAGGTCCATATGAACAGGATCCTTCCATCCTTTTCTCGGACTGGGACCTGTTCATATACGCTCTTGGCAGATGATCCAGAAGTGGTTTGCCATTGCCTTCTTCTGTGTGTGAATGGAGTAATTGTTGGGATGCCACGGAGGAAAACTCCGTGTTGCCTAGACCACGGCCTTGCCCAACACAAGTTATAAATTCGAACCCGAGACCCCAGGATTACAAGGCCAGCGTTCTAACCGCTAGACCACCTCATCTTATTATTTATTTAGTGTTCTGTCTGACGACAGGTCCATATGAACAGGATCCTTCCATCCTTTTCTCGGACTGGGACCTGTTCATATACGTTCTTGGCAGATGATCCAGAAGTGGTTTGCCATTGCCTTCTTCTGTGTGTGAATGGAGTAATTGTTGGGATGCCACGGAGGAAAACTCCGTGTTGCCTAGACCACGGCCTTGCCCAACACAAGTTATAAATTCGGGCACCGCCGGGAATCGAACCCGAGATCCCAGGATTACAAGGCCAGCGTTCTAACCGCTAGACCACCGTGGTTGTAATCAAATAGTATAATACAACAATCATGTAGTAACAATCATAGAGTTGTGTAAGAAATTCTTCACGATTCAAGTTAATAGAACGGAATATATTGCTAGTGGTGGTGACGCCATGTTGTGTTCCCACCTTTGTCGTTATTGGGTGTAGACAACACAGTTTCATGAAGAAAGAAACGTATATTTACATTAAGTGAATTCCAGTTTCTCGAAACTCAATTGATCACCCGTTATTTCCCGTTATTTTTCGTATGTGAACATAATTAATATTCTATATTAAAATGTGTATACTTCGTTTTGGTACAATATATACTTTAGATTACGTCTAAGAATAACGGGGAACTAATGGAATGATATTAATATGAGGAATGTTTATAAATATAATATATACCTAACACTTTAAAATTATTTTTATGTTTACGGAATATCTATATGATATTGCGTTAGTATAGAAACATATGAAAACGGGACGATTACTTTCATATATTTAGGTATTTTTTTTATCGATATGACAACTTGCTTACCTTCAAAGTGAACGAAGTTGATGTCTCCACCGTCTGAAGTCGAGTAAACGTGTTTTCTACGAGCAACACCGTTTTTATACGTATACTTGCATTGTAGCCTTCAAAATTCAAGGTTTGTAATTTTTAAATATATATATATATATACATGTATATATTGAAAAAAACTATTTTATATTACGTTCTTTCAAAAGTTTTGTTATGAATTTAGTTTAATTTCGTTAATTTTTAAAGATGGATAATTTTTATGGGTTATTGTTTTGAGTACCTTAAAATAATTATGATTATTTGCCTGAAGTATGTATTCTGCTGTCTGTAGGCTATTTATTTTTAAATTTATTACGGTAAGAGACAGGATAAATTTTAATTCTATTGATTAAGTAATACATAGACGGTCGCATTGGACACGCGGTCTGGGGCGTGGATCTTGATAGCTCAGACACTGGGAACTTAAATTGAATTCACACGTTGAGGATTTTATGGAAATTCCTTCATACCCCCCGTTGAACAGTGGTTACAGATTTGGTGAAATGGAACTCAAGCACACGATGCTTTTTCGAACTGAGACGCCATTTTACTGTCATGCCAACAGTTATGCTCCTAGTGGCTGTCGTTGGAATTACTACACTCCACTCCACTCTACAGAAATGTTTTGTACTCCCAGAAGATGGGGCTCAGATCAGTGGGATTGGAATTTGGCTCTCCGCGCGACCCCAACATCACAGGGGGTGACATCGGATCGCCTTATTTAAATTCAGAATTCTGGAAATACGGATAAAATAGCTCTCGTGCTACGCTTTGGGCAATGAAGCACTTGGATCGCTTTATTCAGAGCGAATAGACGTACAGAAGCGGTACAGAACATAGAGGAGAGATCAGGGCAGAACGGGGAACTTAATCTTTGGAGACATGTGGAAGGGACAAACACATGGAGGAACCTCGTGTGGATTTATTGTCTATTTGAGATTTAAAACGAGTTATTAGTTTAGTTGTAAGGGTTACAGATTTTTTTAAAAAAAAAATTTCTTTACAAAAATGTATCGTGCCCCATTTTGCCCCGTGCCCGGGGAAAGACGGATTATGATTGATATATATTTGAAAAAGTTGTAAGCAGACACAGGTTAGCTAATAATTATGACGTAAAAATGTAAAATGTCGAAACTTTACACATTTGAAATCTACTGAGGCCTAACACAGACGGTATACACGTGCAAGTTATTTTAGTTTTTTATATTTGGTTTTGTATGGAGTATATTTTATTTTGTTATAATTTTGTAGTTCCATAAATATTAAATAAAATGAAAATTTTTAAGATAATATAAATATTTCTTTTACTGTTTTAATTATTTTTTTCTTTTTGTAAAAAATTCAAAAACCGGTTTTTTTTTGAAATACTGGAATTCTAAAATCTTTTTTTTCTTCAAAAGTCTGTTTTTGTATAAACCCTAATGTGCACCTCTTCATCATGATGACCATCAACACCTGCACATGATTTATGGGCTCATTTCAAGCAAGACAAATACAGGATCCACCCTTCAATAGACTTCTCTACTTTCACTCGGGGCAAAACGGAGTACGCCATCCTGCCCCGAGTGTACTCTTTAAAATTAGGATTGTCCCACCAAAAATGACATCATAAAAGTAATGAAAACATTGTCTTTTAAGACTTTCAAGGAAACACCTTGTAACATGCGTCATTCAACAAAATGGATATGAATAATGAATAGGTTTTACCTTCACTGGAAGTTGGAAAAAAACTGTAAAATGTAAGAGCAAAATTCAGTAAGGGTGATTATTTCAGAAATTCTAACCACAAAATAGCGCTGACTGACATGTTCCTGTGCTGTATACTAATGGTATTTCATCCGGTCCCGATAGATCGCAGACGAAATAAATTCGATACCTCGTTCTGCCCTGGGCTTCCCTATTAACAGTCGAGTCGTCTTGTTGCAGAGTGAAGTATTTAATTTGTTAATTAGATAATTGTGTATGCAATAATAAATCTTCATCAGAAGGTTATGGTGATAGTATATCTGGCAGGCGCATACCTAGGCAACCCCGACCTACTACCACGCCTCTGTACAATCCCTGAGTCCAGGGACAACTTCAACAACCGACCCCCGTCTAAGCTAGGTGTCTGAGTGGAGGTCGGTTACATACTGTATTTAAATGACTTTTTATGGGATATTTGGCTGTATAGTCTGGTGGAATTTTATTGAAGTTTCAGAGAGTTTATCTCCATCATGGGGACACTCTAATGACGGAGTAGTAAGTACAGTCCGCGACTGTAATCTTGTGACTCGCGAAGTGAGGAATTCTGCCTTTAACGCTACGGACTTCCTGCATTCCTTGCAAGTCTTAAGATTATAGTCGTGGACTGTACTTCTGAAACGTCAGTCAACACTACGGAAGATCCCAGGAGACAAAATTCTTCTTATTTGCCGACCTGAGAACCTCATATGTGGTCTTGTGCGTTTTTCAACAAGTGAACTGTTTTGATTTGCATCAGCAATGCTTGACAGCATTTACAGTATCTAGAAATACTTTGAGTGTAGTATTACAAGTTAATTAAATAAAACTTATAGTCGATTGATTTTTTTTTACAGTTAAAATATTATTGCTATAAAATGGAATATTGTACGCTAAAACGATTAGATCCCCAACAAATGCAGAGGATTTTTCCTCCAGCCTCTGCGTTCAACTGGCTCTGGGGCCCACCCAGCCTCCTAAGCAAAGGTTATCGGGGTCCTTACCCGGGATAAAGCACGGTCGGGGCGTGGTGTTGACCAAACACCCATCTGGTGCCGAGGTGAAGAATGAGTAGGAGCTACGAGCAAGTGAAATAACGAAGCTGTGTGTCAAGGTCAGTGTATTTGTCCTTAGAGACAGACGAAACATTACACTATCGTACGAGTCACTCGTGCGGCCACGGTGGTCAACACTAGCCTTGTAATCCTGGGGTCTCGGGTTCGATTCCCGGCGGTGCCCGAATTTATAACTTGTGTTGGGCAAGGCCGTGGTCTAGGCAACACGGAGTTTTCCTCCGTGGCATCCCAACAATTACTCCATTCACACACAGAAGAAGGCAATGGCAAACCACTTCTGGATCATCTGCCAAGAACGTATATGAACAGGTCCCAGTCCGAGAAAAGGATGGAAGGATTCTGTTCATATAGACCTGTCGCCAGACAGAACACTAAATAATAATAAGATGAGGTGGTCTAGCGGTTAGAACGCTGGCCTTGTAATCCTGGGGTCTCGGGTTAGATTCCCGGCGGTGCCCGAATTTATAACTTGTGTTGGGCAAGGCCGTGGTCTAGGCATCACGGAGTTTTCCTCCGTGGCATCCCAACAATTACTCCATTCACACACAGAAGAAGGCAATGGCAAACCACTTCTGGATCATCTGCCAAGAACGTATATGAACAGGTCCCAGTCCGAGAAAAGGATGTAAGGATCCTGTTCATATGGACCTGTCGTTAGACAGAACACACAAAAAAAGACTCTTTCGTAAGCTTGACCTTGAATATTCCACCGGTCATAACTATTGTGGCCACTATACCACCTCTCCTCTAAATGTCGACATTGTAATGTAACCGGATGTCTTCCCATAAACTTGTGAATGTAAGTCTTTTTCTGTGTGACGTAAACCAAAATTTCTAAAACGTAAATTAAGCATGTTTTCTTATACTTGATAATGCTCTTGGATGTATGTACAGGCATACCTCGGAGATATTGCGGGTTCGGTTCCAGACCGTCGCAATAAAGCGAGTCACACGAATATTTTGGTTTCCCAGTGCATATAAAAGTTATGTTTACACTATACTGTAGTCTATTAAGTGTGCAATAGCATTATGTCTAAAAAACAATGCGAGAATTACCAAAATGTGACACAGAAACCTTCAAATTGTAAAAAAGAGAAATATTACAAAGTAAATTGTCGAGTTCAGATTTGATGTTTTCACGGTATTGAATACTAACCTAACCTAACCTAACCTAACTGAAATACTACGCCGTGTAGTGTGGTAGAAATCACCGACGTTTCAAAGCTGATTTCTGCCTTCATAATCAGGACTTAGTAATAGAGTTAGTCTTCTACCAGACTGTTCGTCCTAACACTTAAAAGATTGTCAACATCGAAATTGTAACTAAGAAAAAAGAATTCTTGTGAAATTCTTTATATATCTTGAAATTTATAACACTATAGGATACATTTGAAATTATAAACATACTTGTATTGTATTATTAATTTACGTGTGCAATATTGTGTAAAGTCGATTAATTAATCGATTTTGAACTGAAAAATTTGTATATTGATTGTTATAGAAACTTAGATGTCTTGATCATGGATTTGTGGGCTATGGATTAATTCATTGATGACAGAACTTAACATCATCACCTTCTATGATATTACATATCACCATGTGTCTTGTTTTCGGAAACCTTTACACTTCTCGATAACAGTAAAAAATCCCTACGTGTTTTGTCGGAAGTAGGAGTGTATTTGGGATGTTTAATTTTATTTAACATTACATTCTCATACATAAAAATCGTGAATAAACGATTTAATTTTTTATTATTTTCAATCAAAACACATGGTATCTCTACATTACGATATATTGGTTTTTAAGGCATCTTTTCCAGGAACAGATGATATTGTTCTGCTGGGTAGTAACGTCGTGTGTACTTTTAGGTAGATACCAACGTTTCCAAGGAACTTACCACCTCCATCTTTATCCTTGGAGACGGATATTCTATCCACAAGTTATTGAAAGTTGACATTTCTATGTGTGATCCGTGTATTTGCAGTCGGATTCAATTTCGTTTACAACTGTTTATTTTAACAGCGTTGTTACATTTACTACATTGTCTGTCCCAATAATATGTGTACACATACTCGATTAATGAAATAAAGACATTTTAATAAACTAAACCATTACATACGTCAGCATTGGCACTTAGTTAAAATATATTGGAGTGCCATCTGTTAGGTGTAGACCGTACTAGGCTCCACTCTTTAACATAACACACAGAGACCTATAACAAGGTTAATGTTCCATATAATAACGTGTATATATCTTTTTGAAACATTCTGTATTTAATTATTCCGTTTGCCAAATAAATATTTGTTGACGTAGGATCAGCTATCTTTCGCTTTGTTTGTCCGTCACAATAATTACTTAACTAGAGAGTGATTGTTAATTAAATGCTAAGATTGTTCGGAAAAATGATCGGTTTTGTATAGTGTCATACTGTTTGTCTGTTCTGAATGCAAACGTATGCCAATATAATTTATGGCATAATATTTTAAGGAATTTACAAACACTAGAATAGAAACCACGGGTATAAATCCAATTAAAACTGCTTGTTGTTATAACAGAGAGAATATTTTATTCATTCTGATTATGTTGTAACAAAATATTTTATTCGTAGTACTTATTTTATATATATATATATATATATATATATATATATAATGACATATAAATCTACTGCTATAGGAAATCTCTGTTATTAGTCAAAATTCCGAAAAATATAAAGGCTGAAATTTTGTTGCAAATTTTGTGTCTCCATAAGTACGTGGCAACATCATGGCGATGTAGCGACGTTGTTACGTCCCTTCGCTAGGCATTTTTGTTTTCCTGGTTTTAATTACTACGTATTTCGTGTTGTAGCTGTTTTCTGTTTCATTCACTGACTCTTATCTCTGATTTGGAAACACCCCCATCACCATTTCGCAGTCATTAATGTGGCAACGTGGCTATACCATTCTATTAATGGTATTGTACAGAACGTAGCCATATTAGCTGGTCCCAGTTAAGAATTCCGAACTGATGAGATTGGAAACACGAAATTTCCAGCAACTTTTTATCTTTGCTTTTCGCGTTTTTTTAAAGTAACATAGTTTCCCTATGTAGTTGGATTTACGGGACACTCTGTATATAATACTCATTACAAATAACAGATCTGTTTGAATATAAAGTGAAGTGACACGATTATATATTTTGTAACAACAGTAATGTAAAAATAATTTCTTTATAATGCAAGAAATTAAGTTTCTGTGTAAAATTTTGAAATGGTCTAACTAAGGCTAACATTTTGATCTATAAGAACACATAAATGCTTTAAAACAATCTATTACACCTAGACGTAAAGAGAGATTCTCTTTAATTATGTATCAAATATATCACTTAATGATAAGTTTTTGCAAGCATCTGAAAGGTGTTTCGACAAGTAATAGCAGAAAAAATGAAAGTCCGAACGCAATCACGATGTCACCAAGCGATAACCAAATCTGAAATAAAATATATATTTATAGTTATATTGCAAACATTTGTATTATCTTGTATTTATGTAAGAAAATTATAGTTGTTATTAAAATAAAACGAAAACATTAGAAACAAACGGACAGCACCAAACTGTAGTAATTATAATTTTTATATTTATACTTTCTAACCAAGAATGTTGAGATGGGCTGAACTGTAGCACGCATTTGGAGAAGACAAATATCTCGATTCGAAAACCTTCCTGTTGATGAAAGTGTAAGAGTCTACTAAAATTAACCTAAACAATATTGTAGAAGGGAATAAACTGCGTTGTTCTGATTAGGACGAGGTAATGAACTATCAGAGAATGATTTGACAAGCTGAGCAACTGTAAGCTTCTATAGAAAGACTAGGACTAGGTTTCAGTTAATACAGGAATATATTTTATAGTCTCTGTGGTACAAATACATTTAGGTCTAAACAAAGCATGATCTATGGAGGAAAATATCAGCGGAATTTAATTATGAATGACCTGCTTAAGAAATGTGACCTAGTGAACGTCGTTGTGTTGATTTACTTACCCCCGTGTAAACTGAGAAATACCGCGGAACTCTGAGCGTCCCCTGGTCGTACAGCTGACCCAATGTGTGTGCCAAGTAAGCTCCGTATGTCAGACGGCTAAGCACGACGAAAGGTTTCGACGAGAAGAACCTCTGGTATATTTCTGGAACACAGGATGAATTATATACAGAGGTTTGAAATGAACCTTAACAAAAAAATTTATAATGAAACATGTTCTGTAAATTTTACAAGTAATCGAATACGAGAATTTCTGAAGTTGTATATTTGGAGCACAGCGCTATACGGAAGCGAAATATGGTCAGTGAGAAAGCCAGAATGAAGGAGGATCGAAGCATTTGAAATGTTGACAATTAAGTGGACTGATAAAGGACGAAATGATCTGGTTTTAGACAGGATAGGCGAAGGAAAAATCTTACGAGAAGAAGAGATAGGATGGTGGGACACATTCTGAGGCACCCAGGATTGGTTAATTTGGTAATGGAAGGAACAGTTGAAGGGAAGAATTGTAGGGGGAGGCAGAGATTGGAATATGTGACGCGGATTTTTGAGGATGTGGAAATGAAGAGATTGGTGCAAGATAGGCGAAAATGGAGGACCACATCAAACCAGTCGAAAGACTGACGACAAACAAACAATTTGTATTTCATCATTATCTGTTTTTTTTTGGTACGGGAGGGCAGTTCGACTTATTGCTGAAATAGGAGCAGTGGGTGGAAATGTCGTTACCAATCTGTCCACAAGAGACAATTATGTAGGAGGAGGACACTGCTAGAGCGAAGCCGATGCGGTGTAAGGGTCCGTACAAAGCTGCCTCAAGTGCGCTGTATGGCCTCCCGGGGATGAAGAACACGTACGCAGACAGCAGAATGGCTGTGCCTAATCCCCAAAAACACGAGATGTAGGCGACGTGAGACAGCACCTGTCAACAAAATTGAAAATTCATTTGTTACTATACCAGTTGTAATAGTCGATATGGGAGAGGCCGGTGTATCGATCAGGACAGGAGAACGACAGGGGTTTTGATTTCCTACAGAAGATTTTTGTTAGCCATCGTCGTAATTTCTTGAAATCCAACGTTTCTGAAACTGCCCCCTTGTCCATGGTCAGATTCCGAAAGAGTAATTTTCGACACACATGAACATGTTTGCTATGGCTAGTCTCGCTCGAGATAATCGTTTCTCGAAACGACACGGGGAATCAAATATTCTTGACCATTCAAAGACGAGTTTAGAGTAATAAGATTTTGATTTTTACTACATACAGCAAGTTATACAGCAGGCAGGGAAAAAAATACAGTCAAACCTCGGTTTACGAACTTAATTCGCTCTGAAGGTCGTTCGTAAACCGAAATGTTCGTAAACCGAAACTATTTTCCCATAGGAATTAGAGTAAAATGGATTAATCGGTTCCTGGACCTCAGATGATTACTTATTTAAAATTTTATATCAGTACTTTGTGCACAAGTTTTTAACACAAAATAAATGTAAACCATTAAATCTATCACAAAAAAGATGAACACAACACTAATCAGATCAAATATAGACGAAAACTTAATTTAGTTATGGAGGAGAGTTGACGGCGTAAGTGGAAGGTGGTGAGGAAGTGAAATGTTATTGTTTGGAAGGGGATTCTTTTTCTTTTTTCTGTCTCTTGGCAGCACTCGACTCTGCATCAGACTCACTGGGCCTCTGTCTCACTAAAAAGTTGTCCAGCGTGATTTGTTTTTGTCTACGTTTTAAAATGTTTCTAAAATGACACATGGCATTACCATTGAAAATGTTTATGCTGCGGCTTGCTACTGCTTTATCGGGGTGATATCGTTCCACGAAACTTTGCACCTCACCCCATTTTGCACAAATTTCACGGATCAAAGAAGTAGGAACATCCTCCCTTCCTTCCTCTCCCTCTGAAGACATTTCGTTCACAATCGCCTTTTGTAGCTGCTTCTGTACTTGTTCCAGTTCTTCTGTGCTGAGTTCATCTTTGTGGTCCTCTAGTAACTCCTCCACATCTTCATTGTTAACTTACAAGCCCATGTTTTTTGTCTAGAGACACAATATCATCGATAACAGCAGAATCTTCATTGTCAAAGCCCTCAAAGTCTCTGCCTGCAACACATTCCGGCCATAATTTCCTCCAGGCTGAATTCATGGTCCTGTAAGTCAATTGCTGCCAGGCTTTGTCAACGAGAGTTAAGCAATGAAGAATATTAAAATGGTGTTTCCAAAAGTCTCTGAGTGTTAATTCTGTGACTTGGGGTACTTCTTCTTCTTCTACGAATACTGCCGACGCTGATACTCCCAGCTTATCGCTCCACGACGTTGACGGCTTGCGTGTTCGTAACTCGAGACACAGACGCATTGTTTTCGGAAAATTTGTTCGTAAACTGAATTGTTCGTGATCCGAGGCGTTCGTGAACCGAGGTTTGACTGTACTTGGTATCAGCAGCGATTATGTTGTTTGAGAATGCATAGTAATTGATGGTTGTAAATGCAATTGACGACTGAAAGATTGCGCATGCGCAGATTTGCAGGTTCCATCAGACGGTCATTCTGTTTCCATTCTCCTGTCTGGCGCATGGGCAGACCTGTTTCCGCGAATGTAGTGCCAGAGCGATCATTCTAGACTTATCACAGACTGACTCATGAGCTTAACTGTGGTCTCCGTGACTATTGATCCATTGGTCAAAATATATACGTACCTTCCCGAGTCTGTGGCTACAATTCCTCAGCTTGTAAAGCACGACACCAGAAATGACCCCGACGAAGTACGGCGTAGCCCTGTGTTGCGTCCCCACATAAATGGTCTGGAAGTACGAACTGTCTCTGAGATCCCTCATGTTACTGTAAATCAACCGAAATTCACTATCAGTTTTCTCTAGCAGTAAAAGTTCTTTTCTTGGGAAATAACTAACCTTTGTGATGCTAAACCATGTTTCCTGTTTATGGAAACTAAATGTTCATCGTCGTTTTAACGAAATGTCTCAATTAGGCTCATTCTTTAGCTTAATGAATCCTTTCCCGGTCATAAGATCCATTCATTTTTCTTAATCCGTGTCTAGGTGTTCCAACAGAAGCCTCCATTACTCGCTTATCTTTCACAACAAACGGATCATTGATGTATAAGCCTCATTTTCGGATTTGTTCTACAGCTCTATATTTCACATCGTCTCGCTAACAAACCCCTTTTATTTACAAAAATACTGTTTCTACGAAACACGAAATCGGAAGTCCCCAACACGACAAAATTCCGTCTGTTCGAAACTTCCTCGGCCCAGAATCCTCAACATATGTTTGAAAACGTTAATAGCAACTTCAGTTTGGTCTCCGGGAGACGTCATTTGTAGTTACTGGTTTAAGTCGGTACAATATGATCCAGGAACTTTTGTAACGGTGGTATTTCTCAGTACCTCCGGGTGTACCCCGACTGTGGGACCAAAGACGTCGGACCAGCATCCTATTTAATGAAACTGGCAAAGCTGACACGTGGGTATTTTATTCGAAACGAGAGGCTATAGCATATTCATTTTTCCCGTGACACTTGGGTAAAGCCAATCAGAAGAACGCCATGTGACTAGGTGGGGAGGCTGATGTGGTCCGATTTCGGTGGGGTCACGTGGTACAGAAGCGAAATCTGTCCACACTCACAATGACACGTAAAAACAAACGTATCGCACAGCTTCCAATCTGCATATTGGAAGCTGTCTTTGGCTGTAGATTGTCCTATTGTGACTGTCTTTTGAATTTTCCCAGCGAAGGTCTAGATTCGTAAGAAAGGAAATAAATTATAAATAATTTAAAGATGAAGGTAAAAATCTTGTCTGGTTTAGTTTGTTACCCCGGATGGACTGACTGGTCGTGCTATGAGGTGATCGAGAGGAGTCGATTGCGCAGAGACTGGGCACTTCACGAAAATTCTGAAAGCCACTCTGGAGTTAATATTTGCGTATGGACGATGAACACCAACACCCGAGAGATGACGTCATGATGACGCTTGCATCCTTGCAGAGGATAATACGTAATGACAGAGAATAATCCTTCCACTTTACGACTAAGAGCATAGATTTTAGGAAATATAGACGGAGAGCTAGTTCGGAGTAGCCTCCTGCGTGAAGTGTACACTGAACTTAAAGAAAATCTGTCATATCATATCATTTGAGGTTGCGTCGCGTTGGTATTGCCGATTGTGGGAAAATTACAAAGTTTCAGTTTTGTTTGACGTCGAACTTAACAAACCCGATACCAGGTTTACTGAAGATCCTCACTTGAGGTTTGCTTACTCGGGATATGGGAATAGGAGTGCCTCCGCCTGATTCTGGTAGATGAGGACTGAAGAAACGACTACGGAGGTCGTCGTGAGTAGTCCAAGTGCCGCGTAGCCCAGGCGAGGCCAGCGCGCTATTATGGAGACGGCCAACAGAGAAACTATGTACAGCTGGAAGTCCGCCGCGAGGTACCAGGACTGGAACATGCACTATAAAAAAAAAAGAATACGTGATTCAATGAGAGTGCGATGTGTGGCCTACCCAAAAGGCGAAATCTACTTTCCATATTCGTTCTTTGCGATGTTATAAACCGGTAGAGTAGAAGGTACACATGCTTCTTGGTGGCTTAGGACGCAACGAAAACATGAAGATGGCTGTCTTCTGGGTTGTAGCGCGTTTCGGAGGTTTCTGTTGCCTCCATCATCATGGGTACGAATAATCTGATTTATACTCCCATCGGTCATGGGGAGGGGGGTCAGCCAATATTTTTACATGTCGCATGTATTGTTCTGTGCAGACTATTAATACATAAACAATAGTGTTTTGTATAGACCTATGCATTTTTATTTGTTAATTGTACATAAAATGTTGCCATATAACACACCTTTTTTATTTCTGTCTCACTAACATCTCGTGACATCTTTTGCGTGTCTATAGAATGACAAAATTTAGCATCAAATATTGGAACCAATTATGTAAGCTTTCTGATTAAATTTCTATATACTTTCAAAGTAGTAAAGTCCTTTTGGAATCACCCTGTATAATGTAGAATATATGATTTTTAAGAATCTATTCTAATTACTGTACAACTTTAGTTGAATTGTAAAACTAATGACATTATAGCACAAAACCTAGGAAACAGTTGACAATTACGTAATTTACTCACCATTTCACGGACGTTGATGTAGTTGTTGATATAGAGAAGGTTAGACCACCAGTTAGTCGCGCACCGCCGTTGCTCACGCCCCACTGTGACGTCCCAGAAAGGGCCAGATCCCATGTGGTGCAGGAGGGTGGCATGGAAGAACACCAACATCATATACGATGGTGTCAATCTGCGCAATACGCCACACGTCTTATGAATCTTTGACAGGTCTTCATCTCGTATTAAGATTTGTTATTATAAAGATACTTGAACACTTTTCTCATTCTGTCAGCTGCGAAATATTCGCGGAAAAACCAATGTTTCAGAAAACGTCTGTGCCTCTGTCAAAAGTGAATGATTGAATGTATAACTTGTTGGTTAAGGGTACAAGATATTGCGATAATGTCTCTGAATATGCATATAACTACAAATACCACTTAAGCATTACCGTGATGATGGAAGCAAAAACGGTCTCCGAAACAATTGACTTCAGCTTTGATAAAATTCAACTAATCGTCAGAGATTTTAAGCGTCAAGTCCTATGAACGTACTGTTTCTGTGAAGTTACCACTTTTACACTAAGACGTTTATCTTAGAATTACATTTTTAGTCTTTATTTCTTATTAAACGGATGGATACGCTTTGGACCTACAGATGTGTGGGTCTCCGCGTTTCATACATTATAAATTAATTGACAGATTTTAACTAAATATCGTACGAAAGCCATGGCACTACAGAGGTCAATTAACTATAATTGTAACATGGCGATAGTGCGAGACGTCTTAAGACTTGTCATCACTGTCACAAATTAATGTAAGTTCCTGACATTTTGTGTCGTAATATCCCTTTGATATGAGCAGTTTAGTATTCTTATTCTAACCTGAATCCCTATAGCTTAATGAGGGTATAGTATTTTAAATTAGGCCACGGCTGCTTCCTTCTATATTCTTTTAAATTCATTATTAATTATAACACAATTTGATGACGTATAGTCTGAGCTTTAACGGCAATGTTAAATAAACTGTTCTACAGAATTTCAGACATTAAATCAATAACGTGATGCCGTGTAAAGTTCTACTAAAAAGCTGATGGTCGGTCAGATGGTTAATAAAAGTCGTGTTTGTGCATTACGAAAGTTCATTGCATGGATTTCAAGAAATCTCCTCTCTTAAGTATTCTGAGTCAGATGAATTCGCTTTACAATTTCCCAAACTATTCTTTTAAGATTTATTTTAATATTATTCTCCTCTTGTGTCCTCTAAATACTGTTTAGTCACTTAACTGTACGTTATGGATCTTGAATTTTGTCTCAAAAATTTAACGTAGATAATTGGAATATGTACTTGTAGTGTGTGCTGTAGAAAAGATTCGATTAAACTATATATAATTAGTAATGTTTATTTTTTTGTTAAACCCACTGTATAAATTTAAACTTTTGAAGGGAGTTATACCACGTATTTTTACTCGTTTTTTGTAAATAATTTATTAACCATTAATTATTCTAATCCCGATTAATTCAGTAATTAAAATTGATATAGGCCTGTGTTTGTGTTTGAAATTTATCGTCGAAATAAATAGGTTTCGTCAGTTTACGTTGCGTCTGAACTCCATAGACATAGAGGTTCACGTGTCAGTACATTAAAGAGGAATTCAGTGATTAAATAACGTTCTGTGTTCGATATGTTGTTACACATGCGCACAGAAGATAAATGCTATTTCGGACGGTAATACTGAGCAGAGCATGCGCAAAGCGTGTTATCCACATTTCTCCCAGCCCCTCTACTGCAAGACACTGATGTTACACGAAGCGGATATTATAATATGTCATATTTGGTGCAATAATTTAGCGTATGATACGAGAACGAATGAGATTTATAGGCTTACAGTCAATTCAATTTGACGCAGTTTGTAACGACAGAGTTTTACTATTTCTTACCTGAAGAAACGTACAAGGACCGATTTTGCTAAGCTGGTTCGTTTTGATTTGCTCTGGGACTCTAATAAGGAATATGACATCAGTAATCCACTCAGGGTAAAGAATCCGTCTACAATAACCGTTCCATTACCCAGTAACATAGATGGTATGCTCCGAAAAAGCTGTGGAACAAACAAAATATATTAGACGCAGCGAAATATGTTGTATGATTTGTTGGTTTCACGGTGAGTATGAATTTTCTGTTTTCTGGTTTTTGCGTCGTGTAGTCTGGTCGATGTTTACCAACGTTTCAGAGGTCATACTGCCTCCGTCATCAGAGTATGAAGATTTCTGTCTTCTGGGTTGTTGCGCTGTGTAGTCTGGTCGATGTTAACCAACGTTTCAGAGGTCATACTGCCTCCGTCTTCAGAGTATGAAGATTTCTGTCTTCTGGGTTGTTGCGCTGTGTAGTCTGGTCGATGTTAACCAACGTTTCAGAGGTCTCACTGCCTCCGTCATCAGGGCAGGGCGTCTTCTGGAATCTTGAGCCATGTAGTCTGATAGAAATTACCTTCATAATTAGGGCGATGTGTACTTATTGCCCTGATGACGGAGGCAGTATGACCTCTGAAACGTTGGTAAACATCGACCAGACTACACAGCCCAACAACCCAGAAGACAGAAATCCTCAAGGAATTTGTTGATTACACTAAATTTTTTCTGTCGTGTTACAGGAAAATTGAAGAGTTAAGTTATGGCACAAACCTTATGTCTGCTTCACTTAAAAATGTTTCAGCAATATTTGTACGTTAATATTAAATATAAATTAATAATTAATCTATTTAGGAATAAATTTGTATGCATTATAACAAACAAAGACCTTAGAGATAAGGAAAAAATGTTTTGGCTAGTTTAATTAAGTTAAATCGGTTAAGATAAGTGAACTAATTTGTCTTTTATGTCTTCTGTAACTTTAAAAATCATGGTAATAATTCATTCATTTTTATGCAATGGGATATAATATGATAACTATAAATACAGAATAAGTGAAAAAACAAGCAATTAAAATGTATGAATACACATTTTATGCTCAAAGACCACACACTAGTAGATTTTCTGGCGTTAAGTTAAAGGGTTTTAAGTCCGGAAATTATAACTACAATTTGATTAATAAATTACATTACCTTCAATTTAGTAAAATCAATCCTATAAATTTGATAACATTTTCATTGTATAATTACATTTGTATAAATATTATAAAGTGATTTCTTAGTGTTGTAAAAGTTTTTATTTATTTCTAGACAACTTGCTTTAGGACATCGACGAAATGTTTTTCTGTTGTCGAGAAAATGTATTTTCTCTGTTAAGAGTTTAGTTTTGTTACTACTTACATTCGTCAGATGTTTTCAAAGTTACAGTGAGATCATTTTAAAGAAAACTTCGCTTAGGACAATCAGAATTGTGATTCGGTTCTGGACAATTCTGAATACGAAATTTGTTGTGTATTTTGACTCGAGGATTGCGTACCCTTTCCTCGGTTTCAGCATTGAATATAGGATGACCTCCATATGTAATAATCCTGTGTCCCATAATTATCATCAACATGAAAAATACTCTGGCACCGTGAGTTGTTTCAAGAGCTGGATGAATGGAATTTCGGGCGAAAAGATTCTTAACGCTTCGTCTCGCGGAGAAACACAAAAATATTTTCTCCATTTTTGACGGGTTCTTCGTAGCTGAAAAACAAGCAACGTTTATAGATTATAATTTATTAAGGGTATAATGATGTATTATAAAAATCAATTATAATTTAATGTAAAGTTACTTTTGCTCTATATTTATTGAATAAATATATTTTTTTAGAAAGGTTACATTGTTATCTGAAGAAACCGTAGGAATTTGTAAGAATTTTGATCGGTTGAGATGTTTGTGAATGAATAATTTTTTAGTATAAAATTACGTTTTGCCTGCTGATTACTAATAAAGCTTTCTCCATTTTATGGTAACTATGACTTCCTGGTTGATTGTATTGTCTTTTAAGTGATATTTTACTTATCGGGATAACCTTGTAGCATTTGGCAGTAATTTATGCAGTTCCACCCCGGTACCAGGAAATGCCAGTTGCGTTCAACTTTATCAGCAAACGCAATGAAATATTTGAAAGGAAAAAACCCAGTTATTTAATTTATTACAGTTCGTTTTATTAGATTGGAGTTTGGAAGTTAAAATTAATTTAGACATGTAGACAGGGATTTATTCCTGACATTTAAATGTACAGTATTTTGTAATATAACTTGTGTTCTTATGTAGCTAATTGGCTGTAAAGTGATTGATTTATATAAGAAGGCCCGTTTCCTTAACGCGGTTGTGTGTTGGATAACAAATCAAAGCAAATAAAGAAATTTGTACATTGAAACCATAAGCGTATTCATGGAAAGAGCTCCAGTCATTTTGACGTGGCTACTAATACAATAATACCTAACTCTTTTGACCACTAATGACACTTTAAAGAAAATTTAGTATGTGTTTTAAAAAGTGACTTCAAATGACGTTCCATATATCCGATTCAATTCTCTTGTATTTCACAATCGTTCCAGCAGCATCCAATACTGGTACATCTTTTATGTTCAAGATTTTTCGATTATTTTACGTTTACAAATTAAAAATATTTATCATATTTCCTACCGGCTAAACGTACACGATTAATGCCATGTCCCATCTGTAAGACTGAGAATTAACAGGATAGCAATTTTAATATTAACGTGTTGAAAAATTTGGTGGAATTTTGACATTCAATTATTTTTCTATTTTCACGTGGTAACTCAACAGCTATAACACTAGGTTGAATGGCAATATGATGTAAAATATTTGTTAAATATAGAATTTATATAAAATAATACAACTCATATACCCACTTGGTTCTAATTTATTCTCAGGCAGGTCAGTGGTAAATTTGTAGTCGTACAATGTGCTGGACACGAGCAAACTTATAAGTGATATCAGAACAAACCTGAAAATGAGATACGTGAGATTTATTAAAGTCTTAAGGAAACTGGGCAACATGATGTTATATTTCTTACAAATTAAATATTAATGTTTATAAAACAATTTATGACATAGGCTTGATTTACAGATTGTTTTAGACAGAGATTAGATCGAAATTTACAAATAAAAATAAAGTTTAATATATTCAACGAACTGATACTGAACTATCTATCGGGTGTGCGTATTACATAAGTACGTATTTGATTGTTTAAAGAGATTAGTGGTTCCAAGGTAACTAAATATTTCAATAGTATGAAATTTGTAACAAATTCTTTTTAGCATAGAAATTTAGCCTCTTGTATGTATGTATTTGAACAGTGAAATTAAAGCGTTATTGAAACGTCTATGTCCGCCGTAGAAATGAGTTAGTGTTTTTGCGTTTTTAAAAATCGTTACAATGCAGGTAAATTACTTTTTTGGTTGCACTGCTTTGTTTGATAAGTAAGAAGTTTGTTTTGTTGGCTGCAATGTGCCACATTATTGGTTTTCCTTTAGAAATAAATAATTTAGAATTTTATCGCAAGATGGCGCAACGATCTCTCTCTTCCATATTCAAGTATGGCGCGCGTAGAATTGTGTGCTCCAGACTTAAGTCTCTTCTGGAATATACCGGTAAGTGTATGCAAAGGATCAACAAACTTGTTAAGAAATTACGTAAAATGTTTGTAAATTTGAAAAATGTGCGTGCGTAGTTTCTCTGTGAACTAGAGACTGCTGGCCTATTGTGAACACGATAATGAATGATTATATTTCATCTTATATTTAGGCTATAAGGAGGATTATGCTGAATTTAATTTGTGATAATATTAATTAAAAAAAACCGATATACTAGTATTATACAGAGACCTTCTCCAAAGATACTCGGTTTTGAATAATTTCTGTTGATCTTTCAGTGTAATTTTTACTTCTGTGTGAGATGGTAACTATATTGTACATTACTAAAGATTGCTGTTCAGAAATTATCGCATTCGGTGAACTTGAAAATATTTGACAGCAAATGGTTGTGGCCTATTTATGATCTACATTTAAATCCTCATGAAAATAACAAGAAATTACAGCCAAGTTAGTCAGTGTCCCGGTCAAGATTTGAACGAGGCACCTCGTGAATTTTTAAAGTGCACTGTCAATACCAAATTTCACCAGAATCCATCAAGGAGTTCTGCATATGAAACATGTGTACGGGGACAGATGGACAACTTACGTATCAGTTCTTACCCTTCGTAAAATGAAAGCTGAAAGGTTTAGGTCACGTGCCAGGCGAACTGGTTCTTGGTAGGATACTTACAAGTAGCCAATATCCCCAGCTGATAAAGGCTGTGTGTGGTCCAAAGTGTGACAAAGTTCGTGCGATATGTGGGATGTGAATTGGATGCCGTGAGATTCGCCGACCTTGGTGAGCTCTTGTTTCAAAACTTCGTTCAGTTCCTCCGGAGAACACGAAGCGGGCGTACACAAAGCCCAGTGCATGACGTCACGTCGTACTTTGGATGGGTCGTGTTTGTACTGCGAATCAGGTTCCCAATAAATCACAACAATTAGTTTCATTGTTTCGGAAAAATCGGACTGTTAATATTAATCGATTATTCTCGACAAACGTACACTTCAGAAAGGCCATCTATAGGGTTTTATCTCATTAGCTCTCACCTTAATCTTTTCAAAAGCAGAGGACTTGGGGTCGTAGTTGAGGGTGTAAGGGTCTGCTTCCAGAGAAATTGCGGTGTCAAATTGTATTTCTGCTAAGCAGTACTGTCCTTCTAGCATTCCGCCGAAAGTCTCTCCGGCGTCCAGCGATATTTCCACGCATTCGTCGTAATGTCCCAGGTGGTACTGGTTTCCTGCTAGAACGCCTACTGGAATCTTGGCAGCCGAGTCGAACACTAGAGATAGAAAGTAGTCATTACACAGGCAAAACACACATGAATATCGCTGGCTGTCTTTTGGGATGTGCTAATGGAGAAGGCTACTTCGGTTAATATGTTACCAGATTCCGGTGATGAATCTTAGAAGACAATAAAATTTATATTCGTTGATATGAAAATTCAGTTTCACAAAAATAATCGGAGTTCCGAAGAATTACACGTCGTAACTTTTAATACCACTGATGCTATGAGTCGGAACAGGTGACAGTGCATTGGATAGGACTACAGGGGTTTGATTCCTGGCAAGGTAGCATTTTTATTACCTGGATTGGTTCTGGAGCCTTGGGGGTAAATGGTCGAGACATGAAGTAACCATTGACCTCCTGTATGTGTACTGTGCTGCTTAAATTAAGAACTACGGACAGCTTTACTTATAACACTAGTGCCATTATTAGATTTTGTTATAAGGCAATATACAAATGTAAAATGTCAACATAACAGATTCGATCGCATCAAAATATCTGGTGTCTTTTTATTATTACTTTTATCAATGATTCGGAGGAATATACTCTCTCCCACCTTCAGTACACACGGCGTTACAATCGAGAAGACCAACATCGATATCTACTCCCGATCGAGAACCTCAAATTACGTATCGATTATAATCGAAACTAATTAGTTGTCGATTGCAATAGTCGTGTTTGAAATACGAGTTACGAGTAAGAAACAAGGTCCTTCGGAACTTGGGACATGGTTAATTTTTCACGGAATAACTGAATGACCCTCAGATGTTTACAAACAAAGGTAAAGAAATTACTCTTTCTTTCGATCTTAAGTGTATACGTGGTAAACAGAGTTCACGTTATTTGAATGGTTTGCTTTTCTGTATAATGTCATGAAGCAACTTAACCTAATTTTGTACTCGAATCGAATTTGTGAATGACATATATATATATGTGTGTATATATATATATATATATATATATATATATATATATATATAGTGCGGAAAGTGCAGATTTCGATCTTTGAAGGGATCTATGGCATTCAGCTACCTCGATATTTAGTACGGTACTGGGGCTCACTGGGTCTTCTGTCCAGTATCCGATGTGCTCTTAACCCATTAACATAGTCCAGCGACTTCAGGAGGTCGTAAAATGTTGGTAGTGTTAGCTGGTTTCACTGTTGATCGTTACATAATATTCAGTTTGTATTCATAAATTTTCTGACTGGATTTGAAATAAACAAAAAAGAATATTTTATATGGAAGTAATGTAGTATGCTGAGGTTATCATACCATAACGCAGCAAAGTATGAAAGTCATTATGTAGTCAGGTGCCCATATCATTTGGAAATGTTGGATGTGAGGTTTTCACGGCAGACTCTGAAGATGGCTGGCTTTTGGGTTGTTTCGCCGTATAGTCTAGTAGAAGTTTACCGACGTTTCAGAGGTCCTTGTTGCCTCCATCATCGTTCTGATGATGGATGCAACAAGTACTTCTGAAACTTAGGTAAATTTCTATCTGACTACTCGACGCAAGAAAACAGAAGACAGCCATCTTCTGTGTAGAGTTTGTTATTTTCTATGAATACGTAATCGACTGAGTTTGTGATTAGTGTTGTAGTGATAATAAGAGAAAATTGTATGCTGTACTCTTTGTTAACATATGTTTTAGATAGCTGAAGAAACTGTACACACACATGTGGCTATTCAGCGCCTCAGAAGTTAATTCATTTGTCATAAATAATGAGAAGCGAAAATTGAGGAAAATTAAAATGCACAAATGCGTTTTGTGTACTACAACAAAGTTAGCTGTAGTTTCTTGAAGCTCCGAAAGCTGATAATTGACCAAGATACTTTAATAGATACCAATGTTTGTACTTCTATAGAAATGTATGGAAGACCATTCAAAAGATGAATGTGTCGTAAGAAGAGGCTTTAGCTGTGTATTAAATCATTAGCGAATTAAAATTTTGTCTGAAATGTCTTTTATTCATTTAGGGAAAGATAAATATTCTGCTTCTTCGCATTATTGATTTACCGAAGTTCAGAAAAAATATATTTTGTTCTCAACCTCGACAGTAGGTTTACGTGAATACCGAGATTTACGCTTCGGCCGAATTAACCTTGAGCATAGAGAATTTTCCGGCTACATCTTTGGCTGGGCGGTATTTACTACATGTACAGGTAGCCCTCGATTTACGCCTTGGATGCGTTCCTGGACGAACCGGCGTAAATTGAAACTCTTTTATAATGTAAATCAATGTAAGTTAATGACATGCGTTCCCAGCACCCAAACATTGACGAGTAATATAATGGCATTACATTTAAAGCTCTAAAAAAGAATAAATATATATAACCCTTTCATATATGCTCAGACTATAGGTCTAATATATTTTATAAGTTAATAGCGTGTTTAACTTTTACGTTGTACTTAAGTGAAGGTTTTTATACATTTTAATAATAATTTACTTTGCATTGTGATGGAACGTGCTAGCCTTCGAAATATCCAATCATATTTTGCTTGTCCAAGATTAACAAATATCTGGCAACCACAGATTTACCTAAACATATTGAGAAAAAGATAATTTAACATTGATTTTCTGTGTGTTTTTGGAGACAAAAGTGTACATTTGAAATGTTATTTAAACCTGTTTGTGCGTAATATAACATTCGTCACCAAAAGTACACCTCAGGGTCTCAGAGAATTTGTACAACTTTAAATCACGAGTAGTTAAGTTCAGGCGAGGGATGATAGCTCATAACTTGCAGCGTAGCAAAGATACCAACGCTGTATTGGTGACTTCAAGCCACAGAAATGGCGGGGGGAGGCTAATTCCATATTTCTGCTTAAGTATTTGATAAGATTATATGCCAGTGACTGTAAGTAAAAAGTATTCTGAAACCTCGGTTGAACTTTATAGTAAAACTATGACATTTGAATTACTGTATTTTGTCGATTATAAGACGCAAATGAATTTATTATTTTAGAAATAATGGTGTAATATCGGAATATTCTACGGACCTTGTACAATATTTAAATCTAATTAATAACAATTTTAAAATTGTTTATTGTTATTATTATTTTAACAGTGTAAAACCGGAGTACTTGGGTAAAATCATGTCTCAGTGCGACTTTGCCCTGCACAAATCGCACAGACTCGCGACTAGAAGTCTCCGCGGTGTGAAACCGGCGGCAAACCGCCTGAGCTTTGATGTAGTCATGGAGTCTAAAGATCGTGGCTTCACATTACATTCGGGGCAGGGTATCTCCTGAGAAGTTAAAAGTGGCTCACCGCTTTACACAAAATTCGAACGTTCATAGTCGCTATAGGAATCCATTACAAACTACCAGACACTATTACCTTTAGATACATTTTACTGTAACTCTCCCATCTACTTCCAGATCTTCCAAATTGTCTCTTCCTTTATGATTTCTAACAAAAATTCTCTTTCCCGTGCGTGTTACACGTCTCTTCCATCTTATGTTCTTTGATTCGATCGAATAAATAACATTTGGCGATGAAATTGTTTATTGTAATAATAATTTAATGTTTTACTTACTCTGCGCTGCCCACATCGTGAAATTGCGTAGTTCTTTCAAATAAAGGCGACTCTGGGTCTTACATCTCGAGCTATGGATCTTGTCTGAAGCAGCCAGGAGTACAGTCAGCAAATGAGGTGCCACAAACCAGTCTTGCAGAAGAATGTAATCCTCGTACATTGTCTTATTTTCCACGTCTCTCGGGATTGTAGTGATATTTGCTTCCGTGTGAGAAGATTCTGTCACATTATACGCGTTTGGTGATCCAATTACGTCAGCTGTAGAACAGAACAGTAACACCGCGGTTATCATGCGAAGCATTTTCGCGGAGAAATTTAGAATTGTCTGTGTTGTGTTGAGTTGGGTTGCGGTGTGACTGGTCAGAGACTGACTGGAAAGTGTTTCTGATAAGAGAGAGATGTGTGACGTGGATGTTACCAAGAGCGGAGGGGAGGGGACAGGAGACATTCTTCTGCATATCCTCGACCAATCCTAATCGTTATATGCGAATGTGTGAGCAGTGGCGTTAATTGTGATGTATTTTACGTTATTAGTAAAAATGTTGACGACTTTTGAAAAAAGATATAGTTTAAGATTTTTTTTAAATACGATATTTTCTGAAAATAGTTGTTTTTCATCATTTTTCATTCTGTTTGGTTTTCTTCTTTTTTATATATGGTTGTTTCTTTTTATCTTTGATTCTTCCTTTTCATATTTTGGTATCGTTTTCGAGTTACCGCTGGACGAAGGCGGATATTCGCAGTCGCTTCGCCAGCATCCTTCCCGACATACTGTCTGGTGCGTACGTGACATCTACGAGGTGCGATCGGAAAGTTTCAAGACCGCGTATAAAAACCCGTACTCTTATCTCAGGTATTAAATTCATCCATCACCCTCGAAGTAGTTCCCCTGGGAGTGAACACAACGATCCCAGCGCCGCTGCCAAGCCTGGAAGCATCCCTGGAAATCTTTCTTTGTCAGCCTGTCAAGCACCATCTGCGATTCTGCCTGAATCTCTTCTATCGTCTCAAATCTCCTTCCCTTTAGCTGAATTTTCATCTTTGGGAAGAGGTAGAAGTCACACGGCGAATAAGGAGGGTGCGGGATGACGGCCATGGTGTTTGAGGCCAAAAACTGCCGAACTTTGAGGGCGGTGTGCGCTGGAGCGTTGTCATGATGCGTCGCATGTGGAGTTCTTCCTTTAGAATCAGCTGACAGGTCTCATAGCCTATCCCAACAATGTCGCACAAGTCGTTGATGGTACAACGTCGATCTTCGTGAATGGCCTGCCGAATCTTCGTAACATTTTCGGGCGTTGTGCTCGAAGATGGTCGTCTAGAACGCTCGTCATCATCGACAGAGGTTCGGCCATTTTTAAAACGTGAATGCCACACAAAAGTTTGTGCACGACCCATTGCGAACTCCCCAAATGCTTGCTTTAGCATTTCATAGGTTTCCGTAGCCGTTTTGGCGAGTCTTTGGCAAAATTTGATGCACACGCCATTCCGAAATCGCAGGGGGGTCGGTGTAATGCACTACCAAAACGCCCGTAACTAAGAACAAATGCTAATTCGATGATGCCGGCTGACACACTGATTCACTATGAATGTAGGCCGCACACCCTAGCGGCAGAAGCTCGTACTACATCCGGTTCGCCCTCTATTGACACAGTCTTGAAACTTTCCGATCGCACCTCGTACATTGGGTTATGCCTCGCCGAAATTAAAAATTCTAAAGTACTTGGTTCAAGACCTGCTAAAAAGGGGAGTTATACGTCCCAGCAAATCTCCGTATGCCAACCCGGTAGTCTTAATGCCCAAGGCGGGAGGTGAGTTCCGTTTGGTAGTGGACTATCGTAGAGTCAACGCGAAGGTCGTTTATGATTTTTATCCGTTACCAAAGATAAACCAGGCTTTCCAACAGTTTGGTGGTTCGGTGGTATTTTCCGTGTTGGATTTAAATTTCGCTTACTACCAGATTCCACTCTCTTCCTCTAGCCGACGGGTTATGGAATTCTGCACAACGTTTGGGTTGTACGAATTTAATAAGTTGCCCATGGGGATTAGCTTGGGGTGCCAGGGTTTGAGTCTTGTGATGAATGATTTATTTTTGGATCTGAAGGAGAAATACCTGTTCAATTTCATGGATGACCTTTTGGTCTATTCCTCGTCTATCGCCGAGCACGAGGGTCATCTTCGGGAGGTTTTTTGCCGTCTCCAGCAGGCTGGGATTACCCTGAATAAAGACAAGATTACTCTGGGGACTAGTGAAATTAAGTATTTGGGCCATTATGTGTCCTCACGTGGAGTGCGAGTCATCCCGGAGCGCATTGAGGCGATGATGAAATTTCCGCGTTCTAGGACGTCGCGTGCTGTTCGCCGATTCATCGGAATGGTCGGATTTTATGCTATGTTTATTCCGGAGTTTTCCGGGAAAGCTGCCCCGCTGCACGCTTTGAAGAAGAAACGGGTTCAGTTTGTGTTAACAGGAGCTGCAAGGATCATTCGGCTCTCTCAAGGAGGCACTGTGCGAGGCGCCGGCATTGGAAATCCCCGACATTGGCAAGGAATTTGTTTTGGTGACTGATACTAGTCACTCTGGGGTTTTCCGCGTTGTTAAATCAGAGAGTCAATAGGCCACTAGCTCCTATCTCGTTTTATAGTAGACTTTTGTCCTCTGCTGAGGAGGAATGTTTGGCAGTGTTATTCGGCTGTGAAAAGTGTAGGAGTTACCTCGAGCATAAGGAATTTGAGTTACAGTGTGACAATCTGATTCTGGTTTTTCTACTTAGAAGGGTTAAAGATGTAAGTCGGTGGATACTGAGACTCGCGCATTTTAAGTTTAAGTCACACATACTCGGGGAGTTGATAATGTGGTGGCTGATGGGTTATCCCGTATGTTTGAAGAACGGGAGGCCGTTGAACCGGAAGGGAGTTACATTTCTGTGTTACAAAGGTGGTCCCTAGTGTATTCTTCTCTTGGGGAACACCAGAAGCGGGATCCCTTCTGTTTGGATCTCCTAGAGAAGGGGTAAAATGTTGAGTTGGTGACAGGTAACTTTCGTGTAGACCAGGATCTCCTTTGCTATCAACCGAGAGGAGTTAAGCGAAGGCTTTATTATATCTCTCCTCCCCTACGAAAGACGTTGGTCATGTATTTCCATGATTCTCCCTTTTCGGGACTTTAAAGAAGATCACTTATAATTTCTTTTTGCTCAAGATGTGGAATGAGATGTATAGTTATGTAAAGACTTGTGACTTGTGTCAGCGAGCGAAGGTCGATCAGAATACTCAAATTGGGTTTCATTTGGCAATCCCATTATCTCGTCCGTTGGAGAGAGTCTTCATTGATTTCATGGGTCCGATGTTTAAGACCAATAGAGGAAATCAAGCCATTTTGGTTGTGCTAGATGGATTTTCTAATTTTGTTGCTTTCTACCCGGCGAAAACGGTTAGCGACGTTTTGGAACGTCGGTACTTTCCGGCTTATGGTATCCCCGCCTCAGTGGTATCGGACAATGCCAAATATTTCCGTTCTAGAGTTTTTTGTAATTTGTGTTTTAAGTCGGGGATTAAGCGAATAAACACGATGCCTTTTAACCTCAGGGATCGCTGGCTGAAAGAGTCAAACTTAACCTTAAGCCTGCATTGAAAATTTTTCATCATAGTTCCCAGAAGTCGTGGGATGAAGATCTTCCCTCTTTGAGTTTAGCATTTAATACTGCCGTTCATGAGAGTACCAACTTTACCCCGGCTAAATTAATTTTGGGAAAGGAAATTAAGTCACCTTTAGAAGCGAATTGGAATTTGAGCCCTGAACTGCATGAAGAAGGTCTTTCCAATAAGTCGTTTTGGACTCAAGCTTATGAGAATTTGAAAGCAGCGAATCGTAGGGTTGCACGAAGTTTCAATGAAGCTCGCATTCCAAATTCGTTCAAAATAGGGGATACGGTGGTGTATCGATTGAATTTGATGAGTTCCCGAGTCCGCGAAACTTCGTCCAAACTAGTGCTCAGGTAGTCAAATCCAGTGGTGATTGCAACATTTTTGAAAGAAAATGTATTATTAGCTAATCCGGACATTGGGAAAGGCTCATATTTGTGAATTACAGAAATTTAGGCTATAATTTGTGTGTATTCGTTTTTGTGTGAGGTGTGTCTGGCGAGAATTAGGTTTGGAGTTGTATTTGCATCTGTCTTATGCCTTCCCCTCGCGCATGGCCACGTACAGTTCCTTTATTTCGTCGATTTCTCCCGGATGGGCCGTCGGTGGATTTAATTCCATAATGACGATCTCGTGGAAAAGATGATTATCTTCGCAAGACTACTGATGTGGACCCTGCAATGTGGGCTGCTGCATGGTAGAACCCCTGTCAGCTGTGAACAATATCCACTGGGACGATGGGGTCTCTTAGGAGGACACCTATGGGACCGTACCGAGTGGAATGGACGTGGGTGTGGTTCGCTGCGGACAAGTCACGGTTGGAATCAATTTGGCCGCTGGTATGGCCGGTTCCTGGGACCCGGTGCTGTGTAACGCGCATGTGGTGGTGTTTCCCTGTGGAAGCTGGATCTGATATTTGATGGAAGGGATGGCGGCAAACGCCTGTGTCAAAAATATATTTTGACCGCCACACGGAGGAATATTTGAGCCGACTACATCCGGCTCTGTGGTTCTAATGGCGAAGGTTAAGCTGGTTTAGGAGGGGGGACTGATTTGGGCTGAACCCTTCTCGACAGAACACAGACACTCTCTCTGGCTGTAGCTACAGATTCGATCGGCAACGTCTCTCCGGCTGGGCACTCCCTTCGAGGTGGCATTGGTTTGTATGTGTTTTCTCGTAGTAGTTGCCCGTCCAGATTGTCATTGGAATTGTTTTGTTGGTGAACGGGGCAACCACTGTGATTTGGAGTCATTCTTGGTCCCTCGGGGTTGTCGAAGCCGAGGAGACGAATTGAGTATTGCCGAGAGTGGGCCTCTGTTGTATTTATATGTTTTATTTGAGAGTTTCTTGTAACCCCTGGTAATGTCTATGTATTACATTTGTTTTAAGAAAGTAAAAGGTTTTATTTCCAATAGTAATTACTTAACTAGACAGTGATTGTTAATTAAATGCTAAGCTTGTTCGGAAAAATAATCAGTTTTGTATAGTGTCATAATGTTGGTCTGTTCCGAATGCAAACGTATGCCAATATAATTTATGGCATAATATTTTAAGAAATTTACAAACACTAGAATAGAAACCACGGGTATAAATCCAATTAAAACTGCTTGTTGTTATAACAGAGAGAATATTTTATTCATTCTGATTATGTTGTAACAAAATATTTTATTCGTAGTATGTATTTTATATATATATATATAGAATGACATATAAATCTACTGCTGTAGGAGGTCTCTGTTATTTGTCAAAATGCCGAACAATATAAAGGCGGAAATTTTGTTGCAAATTTTGTGTCTCCATCAGTACGTGGCAAAATCATGGCGATGTAGCGACGTTGTTACGTCCCTTCGCTAGGCATTTTTGTTTTCCTGGTTTTAATTACTACGTATTTCGTGTTGTAGCTGTTTTCTGTTTCATTCACTGACTCTTATCTCTGATTTGGAAACACCCCCATCACCATTTCGCAGTCATTAATGTGGCAACGTGGCTATAACATTTTATTAATTGTATTGTACAGAAAGTAGCCATATTAGCTGGTCCCAGTTAAGAATTCCGAACTGATGAGATTGGAAACTCGTAATTTCCAGCAACTTTTTATCTTTGCTTTTTCGCGTTTTTTTAAAGTAACATAGTTTCCTTATGGAGTTGGATTTATGGGACACTCTGTATATAATACTCATTACAAATAACAGATCTGTTTGAATATAAAGTGAAGTGACACGATTATATATTTTGTATCATCAGTAATGTAAAAATAATTTCTTTATAATGCAAGAAATTAAGTTTCTCTGCAAAATTTGAAATGATCAAACTAAGGCTAACGTTTTGATCTATAAGATCACATAAATGCTTTAAAACAATCTATTACACCCAGACGTAAGCAGTAGCGCATTTTCAGACCAACTGAATTCACAAAATTCTCTTGATCTTTTGAAATCGTCGCTACTACGTACTTCAGTTACGATAACGTTTACATTGAGTTCATAATGTGAGGAAGAATTTTCTGGTTCTGTGGTAAAATTTAATTTCCCTCGTACGTTCGCATTGACGACCAGTAAACTTACAAACTTTTTATGAAGAAACGTTTCAATTGGACAAGTTTAAAAACTAGACAAATATATGCAGAATAAATATTGTCAAACTCGTTCTATTGATAACTGTTAATTACTGTCTGGGGAATAATACCCTACATGAAGAAGTAACGTGTCTTTTGCACACTAAAGACGAACACACTGGGTGAATTCAGCTAGTCAGATCTTCTTCTCCTGAATGATTCTCTTTAATTAATAAGTATCAAATTTATCGCTTAACGATAACTTTTTGCAAGGATCTGAAAGGTGCTTCGATAAGTAATAGCAGAAAAAATGAAAGTCCGAACGCAAACACGATGTCGGTAAGCGTTAACCAAACCTGAAATAAAATATATATTTATAGTTATATTGCAAACATTTGTATTATCATGTATTTATGTCAGAAAATTATCGTTGTTAATAAAATAAAACGAAATCTTTATAAATAAACGGACAACATCAAACTGTAGTAATTATAATTTTTATATTTATACTTTCTAACCAAGAATGTGGAGATTGGCAGAACTGTAGCACGCATTTGGAGAAGACAAATATATCGATTCGAAAACCTTCCTGTTGATGAAAGTGTAAGAGTCTACTAAAATTAACCTAAACAATATTGTAGAAGGGAGTACACTCCGTTGTTCTGATTAGGACGAGGTAATGAACCATCAGAGAATGATTTGACAAGCTGAGCAACTGTAAGCTTCTATAGAAAGACTAGGACTAGGTTTCAGTTAATACAGGAATGCATTTTATGGTCTCAGTGGTACAAATACATTTAGGTCCAAACAAAACATGATCTATGGAGGAAAATATCAGCGGAATTTAATTATGAATGACCTGCTTAAGAAATCTGACCTAATGAACGTCGTTGTGTTGATTTACTTACCCCCGTGTAAACTGAGAGATACCGCGGAACTCTGAGCGTCCCCTGGTCGTACAGCTGACCCACTGTGTGTGCCAAGTAAGCTCCGTATGTCAGACGGCTAAGTACGACGAAAGGTTTCGACGAGAAGAACCTCTGGTATGTTTCTGGAACACAGGATGAATTATATACAGAGGTTTTAAATGAACCTTAACAAAAAAATATATAATGAAACATGTTCTGTAAATTTTACAAGTAATCGAATACGAGAATTAAGTTGATGTCTTCTGGAATTTTGCGCTGTGACGTCTGGTAGGAATTATGGAAAGAGAAAATGTGGGGGGGGGGGGACGACTTATGGACTATCGATTCTCCCCGCAATTCAGATGGTTCAACGGTCGCTTGTGTTAAGTAACTTTCACCCAAGGTCAGAGATGTCTTTCGAAAAGTATACCTGTAATTCATCTTAATTTGATTCTTTTGGGGCGGGGCAGTGCGACTTATTGCTGAAATAGGGGCAATGGGTGGAAATGTCGTTACCAATCTGTCCACAAGAGACAATTATGTAGGAGGAGGACACTGCTAGAGCGAAGCCGATGCGGTGTAAGGGTCCGTACAAAGCTGCCTCAAGTGCGCTGTATGGCCTCCCGGGGATGAAAAACACGTACGCAGACAGCAGAATGGCTGTGCCTAATCCCCAAGCACACGAGATGTAGGCGACGTGAGACAGCACCTGTCAACAAAATTGAAAATTCATTTGTTACAATACCAGTTGTAATACGAGGTGCGATCAGAAAGTTTCCAGACTGTGTCAATAGAGGGCGAACCGGATGTAGTACGAGCGTTCTGGACGACCATCTTCGAGCACAACGCCCGAAAATGTTACAAAGATTCGGCAGGCCATTCACGAAGATCGACGTCGTACCATCAACGACTTGTGCGACATTGTTGGGATAGGCTATGGGACCTGTCAGCTGATTCTAAAGGAAGAACTCCACATGCGACGCCAAGGCTCCTGTCTGAGGACCAGAAGCAGAATCGACTTCTCGTTTGTCAGGAGCTCAAAGATCTTGCAAGAACCGACCCCAACTTCCTTTCTAAGCTCCGTGTGACTTCTTCCTCTTCCCAAAGATGAAAATTCAGCTAAAGGGAAGGAGATTTGAGACGATAGAAGAGATTCAGGCAGAATCGCAGATGGTGCTTGACAGGCTGACAAAGAAAGATTTCCAGGGATGCTTCCAGGCTTGGCAGCGGCGCTGGGATCGTTGTGTTCACTCCCAGGGGAACTACTTCGAGGGTGATGGATGAATTTAATACCTGATATAAGTGTACGGGTTTTTATAGGCGCAGTCTGGAAACTTTCTGAACGCACCTCGTAGTCGATAAGGGAGAGGCCAGTGTATCGATCAGGATACGAGGACGATAGCGGTTTCGATTCTCTACAGAAAATTTTTGTTAGCCATTGTCATAATGCTAAATCGATCATTCTAGACTTATCACTGACTGACTCATGAGCTTAAATGTGTTCTCCGTGACTATTAATCCATTGGCTCAAAATATATACGTACCTTCCCGAGTCTGTGGTTACAATTCCTCAGCTTGTAAAGCACGACACCAGCAATGACCCCGACGAAGTACGGCGTAGCTCTGTGTTGCGTCCCCACATAAATGGTCTGGAAGTACGAACTGTCTCTGACATCCCTCGTGTTTCTGTAAATCAGCCGAAATTCACTATCAGTTTTCTCTAGCAGTAAAAGTTCTTTTCTTGGGAAATAACTGATCTTCGTGATGCTAAACCATGTTTCCTGTTTATGGAAACTAAATGTTCATCGTCGTTTTAACGAAATGTCTCAATTAGGCTCATTCTTTAGCTTAATGAATCCTTTCCCGGTCATAAGATCCATTCATTTTTCTTAATCCTTGTCTAGGTGTCCCAACAGAAGTCTCCATGACTCGCTTATCTTTCACAACAAACGAATCATTGATGTATAAGCCTCATTTTCGGATTTGTTCTACAGCTCTATATTTCACACCGACTGGCTAACAAATCCCTTTTATTTACAAAAATACTGTTTCTACGAAACACGAAAATCGGAGGTCCCCAACACGACAAAATTCCGTCTGTTCGAAACTTCCTCGGCCCAGAATCCTCAACATATGTTGGAAAACGTTAATAGCAACTTCAGTTTGGTCTCCGGAAGACTTCATTTGTAGTTACTGGTTTAACTCGGTACAATCTGATCCAGGAACTTGTGTAACTGTGGTATTTCTCAGTACCTCCGGGTGTACCCCGACTGTGGGACCAAAGACGTCGGACCAGCATCCTATTTAATGAAACTGGCAAAGCTGACACGTGGGTATTCTTTTCGAAATGAGAGGCTATAGCATATTCATTTTTCCCGTGAAACTTGGGTAAAGCCAATCAGAAGAACGCCATGTGACTAGGTGGGGAGGCTGATGTGGTCCGATTTCGGTGGGGTCACGTGGTACAGAAGCGAAATCTGTCCACACTCACAATGACACGTAAAAACAAACGTATCGCACAGCTTCCAATCTGTAACAGAATTCTTTGGGTGTAGATTGTCCTCCTATTGTGATTGTCTTTTGAATTTTCCCAGCGAAGGTCTAGCTTCGTAAGAAAGGAAATAAATTATAAATAATTTAAAGATGAAGGTAAAAATCTTGTCTGGTTTAGTTTGTTACCCCGGAAGGACTGACTGATCGTGCTATGAGGTGATCGAGAGGAGTCGATAGCACAGAGACTGGGCACTTCACGAAAATTCTGAAAGCCACTCTCGAGTTAATATTTGCGTATGGACGATGAACACCAACACCCGAGCGATGACGTCATGATGACGCTTGCATCCTTGCAGAGGATAATACGTAATGACAGAGAATAATCCTTCCACTTTACGACTAAGAGCATAGATTTTAGGAAATATAGACGGAGAGCTAGTTCGGAGTAGCCTCCTGCGTGAAGTGTACACTAAACTTAAAGAAAATCTGTCATATCATCACCATTTTCCTTAAGAACTGTCACCGGAACGAATTTGAGGTTGCGTCGCGTTGGTATTTCCGATTGTGGGAAAATTACAAAGTTTCAGTTTTGTTTGACGTCGAACTTAACAAACCCGATACCAGGTTTACTGAAGATCCTCACTTGAGGTTTGCTTACTCGGGATATGGGAATAGGAGTGCCTCCGCCTGATTCTGGTAGATGAGGACAGAAGAAACGACTACGGAGGTCGTCGTGAGCAGTCCAAGTGCCGCGTAGCCCAGGCGAGGCCAGCGCGCTATTATGGAGACGGCCAACAGAGAAACTATGTACAGCTGGAAGTCCGCCGCGAGGTACCAGGACTGGAACATGCACTATAAAAACAAAGGATACGTGATTCAATGAGAGTGCGATGTGTGGCCTACCCAAAAGGCGAAATGTACTTTCCATATTCGTTCTTTGCGATGTTATATACCGGTAGAATAGAAGGTACACATGCTTCTTGGTGGCTTAGGACGCACCGAAAAAATGAAGATGGTTGTTGGAGGTTCTTGCTGCCTCAATCATCAGGGATACAGAATCGATTGAGGTGTCATTTTGTAGCAAAGAAAACACATTTACCTTTGGGCTGTCACGAACATGTTCCAGAGATGCACGTGGATTTTCGTTGCCCCAGATTCTGCAGTTCGAGGTACCTTACCAGTGACATGAAATGTCGATTTATCACTAAAGATTATGTAGTCCAGTAATATTTCGTCTTCCCCTATCCGATGCAACATTTCTGCACAGAATTCCTGACGAACCACTTTATCCTCGTCAGTAATTTCTTGCACAATGGTAAGTATGTATGGTTTTTTTGAATTGAAAACGTTTTCGTAACACTCGCCAAACGGTTGGGTGTGGAATGCGAGTCTCACGGGACGCACGTCGCGTTGATTTCGCAGGACTACGGACAAAGCTCTCCCTCACTCGTTCCACGACAGCATCAGAAGGACGCGGGCGAAATGGAGATTTTTCATGGCGAACAGAACATCCAGTCTCAACAAAATTCTTGTGCCAAGAGTAAATTGTAGGTCTAATGGGAGGATCCTTGCCATACTGGGTGCGAAAATTTCGTTGAACCATTGTTTCTTCAAACCACAGCACACAGCGAGCGCGCTACGCGCTTGTGAATGCAGCCATTTTGAAATGCACTTCTGCTTGCGCTCGCGGTGACGGAATTCGGTACTACAGCACATCGTGAGTCAAATTTGGTTTGTTTTGCTACAAAATGACAACCCAACCGATTCTGTAAGCTTTCTTATCAAATTTCTGTACATTTTTAATCTGTAAATAACTTTTAGAATCACTCTGTATAATGTAAAATATATGATTTTTAAGAATCTAGACTAATTACTGTACATGATTAATTGAAATGTAAAACTAATGACATTATAGCACAAAATCTAGGAAACAGTTGACAATTACGTAATTTACTCACCATTTCACGGACGTTGATGTAGTTGTTGATATAGAGAAGGTTAGACCACCAGTTAGTCGCGCACCGCCGTTGCTCACGCCCCACTGTGACGTCCCAGAAAGGGCCAGATCCCATGTGGTGCAGGAGGGTGGCATGGAAGAACACCAACATCATATACGATGGTGTCAATCTGCGCAGTACGCCACACGTCTTATGAATCTTTGACAGGTCTTCATCTCGTAATAAGATTTGTTATTATAAAGATACTTGAACACTTTTCTCATTCTGTCACCTGCGAATTATTCGCCGAAACACCAATGTTTCAGAAAACGTCTGTGCCTCTGTCAAAAGTGAATGATTAAATGTATAACTTGATGGTTAAGGGTACAAGAGATTGCGATGATGTCTCTGAATGTGCATAAAACTACAAATACCACTTAAACATCACCGTGATGATGGAAGGAAAAACGGTCTCCGAAACAATGGACTTCAGCTCCGATTAAATTCAACTAATCGTCCGAGATTTTAAGCGTCAAGTCCTATGAACGTACTGTTTCTGTGAAGTTACCACTTTTACACTAAGACTTTTATCTTAGAATTACATTTTTAGTCTTTATTTCTTATTAAACGGATGGATACGCTTTGGACCTACAGATGTGTGCGTCTCCGCGTTTCATACATTATAAATTAATTGACAGATTTTAACAAAATATCGTACGAAAGCCATGACAATATAGAGGCCAATTAACTATAATTGTAACATAACGATAATGCTGAAGTCTTCAGTTCCTGACATTTTGTGTCGTAATATCCCTTTGATATGAGCAGTTTAGTATTCTTATTCTAACCTGAATCCCTATAGCTTCATGAGGGTATAGTATTTTAAATTAGGCCACGGCCGCTTCCTTCTATATTCTTTTAAATTCATTACTAATTATAACACAATTTGATGACGTATAGTCTGAGCTTTAATGGCAATGTTAAATAAACTGTTCTACAGAATTTCAGACATTAAATCAATAACGTGATGCCGTGTACAGTTCTACTGAAAAGCTGATGGTCGCTCAGATGGTTAATAAAAGTCGTGTTTGTGCATTACGAAAGTTCATTGCATGGATTTCAGGAAACCTTCTCTCTTAAATATTCTGAGTCAGATGAATTGGGTTTACAAGTTCCCAACCTATTTTTTAAGATTTATTTTAATATTATTCTTCTCCTGTGTCCTCCAAATACTGTTTTGTCACTTAAATGTACGTTATGGATCTTGAATTTTGTCTCACAAATTTAACGTAGATAATTGGAATATGTACTTGTAGTGTGTGCTGTAGAAAAGGTTCGATTAAACTATATATAATTAGTAATGTTTATTTTTTTGTTAAACCCACTGTATAAATTTAAACTTTTGAAGGGAGTTATACCACGTATTTTTACTCGTTTTTTGTAAATAATTTATTAACCATTAATTATTCTAATCCCGATTAATTCAGTAATTAAAATTGATATAGGCCTGTGTTTGTGTTTGAAATTTATCGTCGAAATAAATAGTTTTCGTCAGTTTGCGTTGCGTCTGAACTCCATAGACATAAAGGTTCACGTGTCAGTACATTAAAGAGGAATTCAGCGATTAAATAACGTTCTGTGTTCGCTCCGTTCTTACACATGCGCACGGAGGATAAATGCTATTTCGGACAGTAATACCGAGCAGAGCATGCGCAAAGCGTGTTATCCACATTTCTCGGAGCCCCTCTACTGCAAGACACTAATGTTACACGAAGCGGATATTATAATATGTCATATTTGGTGCAATAATTTAGCGTATGATACGAGAACGAATGAGATTTATAGGCTTACAGTCAATTCAATTTGACGCAGTTTGTAACGACAACAGCTCAGGTAGAGTTGTACTTTTTCTTACCTGAAGAAACGTACAAGGACCGGCTTTGCTAAGCTGATTCGTTTTGATTTGCTCTGGGACTCTAATAACGAATACGACAACAGTAATCCACTCAGGGTAAAGAAACCGTCTACAACAACCGGTCCATTACCCAGTAACATAGATGGTAGGCTCCGAAAAAGCTGTGGAACAAACAAAATATATTAGACGAGATGAAATATGTTGTATGATTTGAGGTTTTCACAGTGAGTATGAAGATTTCTGTCTTCTGGTTTGTTGCGTCGTGTAGTGTGGTTGATGTTTACCAACGTTTCAGAAGTCAAACTGCGATGAATCGTGCTGATGACGGAGGCAGTATGACCTCTGAAACGTTGGTAAACATCAACCAGTCTACACAGCGCAACAACCCAGAAGACACAAATCTTCAAATTTCTTGCTGTTGTCGAGAAAATGTATTTCCTCTGTTAAGAGTTTAGTTTTGTTACTACTTACATTCGTCAGATGTTTTCAAAGTTACAGTGAGATCATTTTAAAGAAAACTTCGCTTAGGACAATCAGACTTGTGATTCGGTTCTGGACAATTGTGAATACGAAATTTGTTGTGTATTTGGACTCGAGGCTTGCGTACCCTTTCCTCGGCTTCAGCATTGAATAGAGGATGACCTCCATATGTAATAATCCTGTGTCCCATAATTATCATCAGCATGAAAAATACTCTGGCACCGTGAGTTGTTTCAAGAGCTGGATGAATGGAATTTCGGGTGAAAAGATTCTTAACGCTTCGTCTCGCGGAGAAACACAAAAATATTTTCTCCATTTTTGACGAGTTCTTCGTAGCTGAAAAACAAGCAATGTTTATAATTTATTAAGGTTATATTAACGTATTGTAGAAATTAAATGTAATTTAATGTAAAGTTACTTTTGCTCTATATTTATTGAATATATATAGATTTTTAGTGTGGTTTGTAGAAGCCGTAGGATTTTGTAAGAATTTTGATTCAATTCTCTTGTATTTCACAATCGTTCCAGCAGCATCCAATTCCAATACCGTTTTTAAGGTCGAGATTTTTCGATTACATTACGTATACAAATTAAAGATATTTATCATATTTCCTACCGGCTAAACGTACACGATTAATGCCACGCCCCATCTGTAAGACTGAGAATTAACAGGATAGCAATTTTACGAAAATTTGTTGGTATTTTGATATACATTTAAATTCTATATTTTCACGTGGTAACTCAACAGCTATAATTCTAGGTGTAATGACAATAGAATGTAAAATATTTGTTAAATATAGAAGTTATATAAAATAATACAACTCATATACCCACTTGGTTCTAATTTATTCTCAGGCAGGTCAGTGGTAAATGTGTAGTCGTAGAATGTGCTCGACACGAGCAAACTTATAAGTGATATCAAAACAAACCTGAAAATGAGATACGTGAGATTTATTAAAGTCTTAAGGAAACAGGGCAACATGATGTTATATTTCTTACAAATTAAATATTAATGTTTATAAAACAATTTATGACATAGGCTTGATTTACAGATTGTTTTAGACAGAGATTAGATCGAAATTTACAAATAAAAATAAAGTTTAATATATTCAACGAACTGATACTGAACTATCTATCGGGTGTGCGTATTACATAAGTACGTATTTGATTGTTTAAAGAGATTAGTGGTTCCAAGGTAACTAAATATTTCAATAGTATGAAATTTGTAACAAATTCTTTTTAGCATAGAAATTTAGCCTCTTGTATGTATGTATTTGAACAGTGAAATTAAAGCGTTATTGAAACGTCTATGTCCGCCGTAGAAATGAGTTAGTGTTTTTGCGTTTTTAAAAATCGTTACAATGCAGGTAAATTACTTTTTTGTTTGCACTGCTTTGTTTGATAAATGTGCCTGCATAGTTTCTCTGTGAACTAGAGACCGCTGGCCTTTTGTGAACACGATAATGAATGATTATATTTCATCTTATGTTTAGGCTATAAGGAGGATTATGCTGAATTTAATTTGTGATAATATTAATTAAAAAAACCGATATACTAGTATTATACAAAGACCTTCTCCAAAGATACTCGGTCTTGAATAATTTCTGTTGATCTTTCAGTGTAATTTTTACTTCTGTGTGAGATGGTAACTATATTGTACATTACTAAAGATTGCTGTTCAGAAATTATCGCATTCGGTGAACTTGAAAATATTTGACAGCAAATAGTTGTGGCCTATTTATGATCTACATATAAATACAGCCAAGTTACTCAGTGTCCCGGTCGAGATTTGAACCAGGCACCTCGTGTATACAAGCCAGAAGTTTGAAACAGGGGTGTTAAACGTTTTCCAGGCCTGGTGGGGTATTAACCCTTTCTTATCAACTCGTGAGCCTTAGGGTTATAACATTGAACAGTTTATTATAACGCTGTGACATAATGTACGAGGGCCGTAGATTGATAAGCTCTGATTAAATTGTTCAAAAAAAAATTAATGTGCACTGTCAATACCAAATTTTACCAGAATCCATCAAGGGGTTCTGCATATGAAACATGTGTACGGGGACAGATGGACAACTCTCGTATCAGTTCTTACCCTTCGTACAATGAAAGCTGAAAGGATTGTGTCAGGTGCCAGGCGAACTGGTTCTTGGTAGGATACTTACAAGTAGCCAATATCCCCAGCTGATAAGGTCTGTGTGTGGTCCAAAGTGTGACAAAGTTCGTGAGATATGTGGGACGTGAATTGGATGCCGTGAGATTCGCCGACCTTGGTGATCTCTTGTTTAAAAACCTCGTTCAGTTCCTCCGGAGAACACGAAGCGGGCGTACACAAAGCCCAGTGCATGACGTCACGTCGTACTTTGGATGGGTCGTGTTTGTACTGCGAATTAGGTTCGCAATAAATCACAAGAATTAGTTCGATTGGCATTCGTTTGTTTCGGAAAAATCGGACTGTTAATATTAATCGATTATTCTCGACAAACGTACACTTCAGAAAGGCCATCTATAGGGTTTTATCTCATTAGCTCTCACCTTAATCTTTTCAAAAGCAGAGGACTTGGGGTCGTAGTTGAGGGTGTAAGGGTCTGCTTCCAGAGAAATTGCGGTGTCAAATTGTATTTCTGCTAAGCAGTACTGTCCTTCTAGCATTCCGCCGAAAGTCTCTCCGGCGTCCAGCGATATTTCCACGCATTCGTCGTAATGTCCCAGGTGGTACTGGTTTCCTGCTAGAACGCCTACTGGAATCTTGGCAGCCGAGTCGAACACTAGAGATAGAAAGTAGTCATTACACAGGCAAAACACACATGAATATCGCTGGCTGTCTTTTGGGATGTGCTAATGGAGAAGGCTACTTCGGTTAATATGTTACCAGATTCCGGTGATGAATCTTAGAAGACAATAAAATTTATATTCGTTGATATGAAAATTCAGTTTCACAAAAATAATCGGAGTTCCGAAGAATTACACGTCGTAACTTTTAATACCACTGATGCTATGAGTCGGAACAGGTGACAGTGCATTGGATAGGACTACAGGGGTTTGATTCCTGGCAAGGTAGCATTTTTATTACCTGGATTGGTTCTGGAGCCTTGGGGGTAAATGGTCGAGACATGAAGTAACCATTGACCTCCTGTATGTGTACTGTGCTGCTTAAATTAAGAACTACTGACAGCTTTACTTATAACACTAGTGCCATTATTAGATTTTGTTATAAGGCAATATACAAATATAAAATGTCAACATAACAGATTCTATCGCATCAAAATATCTGGTGTCTTTTTATAATCACTTTTATCAATGATTCTGAGGAATATACTGTCTCCAATATTCAGTACACACGGCTTTACAATCGAGAAAACCAACATCGATATCTACTCCCGATCGAAAACCTCAAATTTCGTATCGATTATAATCGAAACTAATTAGTTGTCGATTGCAATAGTCGTGTTTGAAATACGAGTTACGAGTAAGAAACAAGGTCCTTCGGAACTTGGGACATGGTTAATTTTTCACGGAATAACTGAATGACCCTCAGATGTTTACAAACAAAGGTAAAGAAATTACTCTTTCTTTCGATCTTAGGTGTATACGTGGTAAACAGAGTTCACGTTATTTGAATGGTTTGCTTTTCTGTATAATGTCATGAAGCAACTTAACCTAATTTTGTACTCGAATCGAATTTGTGAATGACATATATATATATGTGTGTATATATATATATATAGTGCGGAAAGTGCAGATTTCGATCTTTGAAGGGATCTATGGCTCTGGTCCTTGTTGCCTCCATCATCGTTCTGAAGATGGAGGCAGCAAGTACTTTTGAAACGTCGGTAAATTTCTATCAGACTACACGACGCAACAACTCAGAAGGCAGCCATCTTCCGTGTAGAGTTTGTTATTTTCTACGAATACGTAATCGACTGAGTTTGTGATTAGTGGTGTAGTGATAATAAGTGTAAATTGTATGTACGTATGTATTAAAATAATTAGCGAATTCTAATTTTGTCTGAAATGACTTTTATTCGTCTAGGGAAAGATAAATATTCTGCTTTTCCGCATTACTGATTTACCGAAGTTGCGTCTGGGAGCCCAGAAAAAATATTTTTTGTTCTCAACCTTGACAGTAGTTGTACGTGAATACCGAGATTTACGCTTCGGCCGAATTAACCCTGAGCATAGAGAATGTTCCGGATACATCTTTGGCTGGGCGGTATTTACTACATGTACAGGTAGCCCTCGATTTACGCCGGGGATGCGTTCCTGGACGAACCGGCGTAAATTGAAACTCTTTTATAATGTAAATCAGTGGTAATTCAATGACATGCTTTCCCAGCACCCAAACATTGACGAGTAACATAATGGAATTACATTTAAAGCTCTCAAATACGTAAATAAAAGAAAGGGAATTTAAAAATATATTTTATACACTTATAATCGGCAATTCGTTGGTCCCCGCGATTGACTGTGATTCTTTCATGTGATTGATGTGTACAGTCATCTCTGCTGTTATGTGATAGTTGCATGCATGTAAAACGCCGACCTATAGAAAATCGCGTAGTAAAAGTAACCCCTTGACCTCCGCAGATATTAAAGTAGACCTTTGAAAGCTTAAAGCTCCAGGAATGAAACTGCACAAGAGCAAACTTGCAAATGCAAGAGTTTGCATTTCACAAACAGCTTTTAATGATTCATCGATCTCATTGGAGCAAATTCGCGTTAACGAAACATACGTAATTGCAGAGATGACTATGTTAATAATTTTTATTCAAAATCAGCGATGTAAGAATTACGATTTAGTATAAAAATCAGTACGAGAAATATTGTAAAACGTTATAAATAATAGTAAAATAATTTTTTTTCACGTTTTGACTTTCTGATTTCAGAATCATGTTTATTCTGAATCGGCGCAAATTGGACCGACGCAAATCGAGGTATACCTGTACGTAACCCTTTAATACTCAGTGAGAAGTGTATGTACAAAGTGTTTTTACATTCAGTAACTACATTTTATATTTATTGGTATTTTATATTTCTCAGTGTAATAGGCTATTATTTCCTTAAACAGCGACAATAAATTGATTAACTGGCAGAATTCCTTGGATTACGGATTAGCCTGACGCAAAAGGTACTTACACTAACAACACAAATAAAAGAGAGTCAACCGGAATTCGAACCCGCTAACACAGTGTAGATTTATCCTAGATCGTGAATTTATTACGATTATAGATTGTTTATATTTTAAAATTAATGTTTGTACATGAGATATTTCAATTAAATTTTATAATAATGAAAACCGATAAATAATTCAATAAAATCTCTTTTCGCTTTTACCCTCAACATTAATCTTCTTCAATAAAATCTTCTTGGGCAATCAGCCGCGTTAACTGGTTACCGTGGTAAACCGACGTTTCGGGAACCAACTCCGTCCCCATCATCAGGGTTCTGATGTTACTGGATATCTCGGAAGTCGCCAATCACATCAGAACCCTGATGATGGGGACAAAGTTAGTACCGAAACGTCGGTTTACTACGGCAAACAGTTAACGCGGCAGATTGACCGAGAAGATTTTGATTGTACTCACCGCGAAAGTCTCAATACCTATTTTTTTTTTTTTTTTTTTTAGGTCTCTATTTGAATTTAGACCGTCTTGTGTGTTAGTTTGCTCACTTGTTTGTTTATCTCCTTCAAAATACGTTTTCCGTAATAAAGGAAGTGTAGTTTTATCCAAAAACAATCTAAAACCACACGGAACATGCAGTGGTTTGTAGGGATTACATGCAGGGCTCAGGCACAGAGAAGCCTCGTGTTTCATAACCACTTTCTCATATTACTTTTATGACGGCACGTACTGTATAGTAAACCATAGTTACAGGGCAGGTCGTCCACTTTTACTTTCAAGGTCAGAGACAAATGAAAGTGTTTCTGTCCTGACACATCCAGCGAACTGGTGAAAGTTCCCTGTGCTACCTTGTATAAGATTTATAACACCGTCTGAGTGCTTTGAATACGAGGTGCGATCGAAAGGTTTCCAGACTGCGCGTATAAAAACCAGTACACTTATCTGAGGTATTAAATTCATCCATCACCCTCGAAGTAGTTCCCCTGGGAGTGAAAACAACGATCCCAGCGCCGCTGCCAAGCCTGGAAGCATCCCTGGAAATCTTTCTTTGTCAGCCTGTCAAGCACCATCTGCGATTCTGCCTGAATCTCTTCTATCGTCTCAAATCTCCTTCCCTTTAGCTGAATTTTCATCTTTGGGAAGAGGAAGAAGTCACACGGAGCTTAGAAAGGAAGTTGGGGTCGGTTCTTGCAAGATCTTTGAGCTCCTGACAAACGAGAAGTCGATTCTGCTTCTGGTCCTCAGACAGGAGCCTTGGCGTCGCATGTGGAGTTCTTCCTTTAGAATCAGCTGACAGGTCCCATAGCCTATCCCAACAATGTCGCACAAGTCGTTGATGGTACGACGTCGATCTTCGTGAATGGCCTGCCGAATCTTCGTAACATTTTCGGGCGTTGTGCTCGAAGATGGTCGTCCAGAACGCTCGTCATCATCGACAGAGGTTCGGCCATTTTTAAAACGTGAATGCCACACAAAAGTTTGTGCACGACCCATTGCGGACTCCCCAAATGCTTGCTTTAGCATTTCATAGGTTTCCGTAGCCGTTTTGGCGAGTCTTTGGCAAAATTTGATGCACACGCCATTCCGAAATCGCAGGAGGGTCGGTGTAATGCACTACCAAAACGCCCGTAACTAAGAAACAAATGCTAATTCAATGATGCCGGCTGGCACACTGATTCACTATGAATGTAGGCCGCACCCCCTAGCGGCAGAAGCTTGTACTACATCAGGTTCGCCCTCTATTGACACAGTCTTGAAACTTTCCGATCGCACCTCGTAAATATAACGACTTCACAAATTTCCAACTGTACTACACAAGAATAATTAGTTAATGCCGATTTAATCGATGTCTTGGCGCGCGGTTTAAAAACGAGCTTGCTGGAACTAAAGAAATCGTTCGGCTGTTTCCGGCTTCACTCGTGTTTCTCTTCGCACATTTTCGCGAAAATTCTCACACTCGAATTGAACGTTCGTCTGTCCTACACAGAGACACTCATTCTGCGTAAAATCCATGTCATTCGCATCCCATGAAGATACTTTGTAGTTCTAGAGGTGACTTACACTATAGTGTAGCCGTGCACAACTTGAAAGTTCATGTTTTCCAAAATGTAAAACATAGAAGTGCTTCGGGCCAAAGATTCATATTTTCTGTATGATAATTACATTCCTTCAAATTATGTGAGCGTTTTGCATTAAGTATAAATTAATCCATTAATATGTTATATTAATATTAATGTATTTTATAAGAAGATAATTAATTTAAAAATAATGAAAAGAGTGCACTTATTTTAAAATAACGTCAGGTTATATTGTACTCGATTAAGTATAAAAGATGATTTTTCAGAGGCCCAGGAGTGGTTAATCCTATAGTCCCTGGGCCACAGAATATTTTTCTAGGGGCCGCAACTTGTGCAGCCCTGATAAACTCAGCAAAACATATATAAAACCCTTTCATATATGCTCAGACTATAGGTCTAATATATTTTATAAATTAATAGGGTGTTTGATTTACTTTTACGTTGTACTTAAGTGAAGGTTTTTATGCATTTTAATAATAATAATTTACTTTGCATTATGATAGAACGTGCTAGCCTTCGACATACCCAATCATATTTTGCTTGTCTATAATTCACAAATATCTGGCAACCACGGATTTACCTAAACATATTGAGAAACAGTTAATTTAACCTTGATTTTCTGCGTGTTTTTGGAGACAAAAGTGTACATTTGAAACGTTATTTAAACCCATTTGTGCGTAATATAGCATTCGTCACTGAAAGAACACATCAGGTTTTCAGAGGCTGAACTTTAATGCAAAACTATGACATTTGAATTACTGTATTTTCTCGATTATAAGACGCAAAAGAATTTATTATAATAAATAATGGTGTAATATCAGAATATTCTACGGAACTTGTACAATATTTAAATTAATTAATAACAATTTTAGAATTTGTATCTTAATTGCGTCATGTTTGTGTTGAATCAATATATATATATGTATTTTTCCAGTCTATACACAAACTTATTTAAAATAATGTTGTTAAAATATTATAACATTTACAGTATAAAATATATTATGTTATATTTATGGAGCTCCTTTATCGTAGTACGATATTACATTATTCAGCGCTCTTATTTATGAACGACATGTTTCGATGTTTTATGACATCATCTTCAGGTTTATCAATTTATATTATTTTAGAAATTATTATATATTTGATGCATTGCATTTATTGATCTTTTAGTATAATAACACTTGGAAATTAATTCCACAGATAATGAACATCTAAATACAGACACCAGATCATTATGAAGACAGAAAAATCTACAAACATACTAAAAGATCAATAAATGCAATGCATCAAAATGTATAATAGTTTTTAAAATAATATAAATTGATAAAACCTGAAGATGATGTCATAAAACATCGAAACATGTCGTTCATAAATAAGAGCGCTGAATAATGTGATATCGTATTACGATAAAGGAGCGCCATAAATATAACATAATATACATTATACTGTAAATTTTATAATATTTTAACAACATTATTTTAAATAAGTTTGTGTATAGACTGTGAAAAATAAATATATGTATTTAATTTTAGAATTGTTTGTTGTTATTATTATGTTAACAGTGTAAAACCGGAGTACTTGGGTAAAATCATGTCTCAGTGCGACTTATCGCTTCACAAATCGCACAGACACGCGACTAGAAGTCTCCGCGGTGTGAAACGGGCGGCAAACCGCCTGAGCTTTGATGTAGTCATGGAGTCTAAAGATCGTGGCTTCACATTACATTCGGGGCAGGGTATCTCCTGAGAAGTTAAAAGTGGCTCACCGCTTTACACAAAATTCGAACGTTCATAGTCGCTATAGGAATCCATTACAAACTACCAGACACTATTACCTTTAGATACATTTTACTGTAACTCTTCCATCTACTTCCAGATCTTCCAAATTGTCTCTTCCTTTATGATTTCTAACAAAAATTCTCTTTCCCGTGCGTGCTACACGTCTCTTCCATCTTATGTTCTTTGATTCGATCGAATAAATAACATTTGGCGATGAAATTGTTTATTGTAATAATAATTTAATGTTTTACTTACTCTGCGCTGCCCACATCGTGAAATTGCGTAGTTCTTTCAAATAAAGACGACTCTGGGTCTTACATCTCGAGCTATGGATCTTGTCTGAAGCAGCCAGGAGTACAGTCAGCAAATGAGGTGCCACAAACCAGTCTTTCAGAGAAACGTAATCCTCGTACATTGTCTTATTTTCCACGTCTCTCGGGATTGTAGTGATATCTGCTTCCGTGTGAGAAGATTCTGTCACATTATACGCGTTTGGTGATCCAATTACGTCAGCTGTAGAACAGAACAGTAACACCGCGGATATCATGCGAAGCATTTTCGCGGAGAAATTTAGAATTGTCTGTGTTGTGTTGAGTTGGGTTGCGGTGTGACTGGTCAGAGACTGACTGGAAAGTGTTTCTGATAAGAGAGAGATGTGTGACGTGGATATTACCAAGAGCCCTGGGGAGGGGACAGGAGACATTCTTCTGCATTTCCTCGACCAATCCTAATCCTGATATGCGAACGTGTGATCAGTGGCGTTAATTGTGATGTATTTTACGTTATTAGTAAAAATGTTGACGACTTTTGAAAAAAGATATAATTTAAATTTTTTTTTAAATACGATATTTTCTAAAAAATAGTTGTTTTTCATTATTTTTCGTCGTTACTTTTTCTTACTGTTTATCTTTGCTTTTTCATTCTCCCTCTCTTGTTCGTATCTTATTTTCTATATTTGCACCGATTCAATATAACCAGTTCGTATACTAGATACCTGAGGCTTTTTGTGGTTATCCTCAGGAACTCCAGGCGAAATTTATTATAGTGCATTGAAACAGAGTACGATCACTTCCTACAAATTCCTTTAACGCGATTATGCTATAACGTTCATCGCTGAATAACCGCTGGAATTGATAACAGCGTCTTTAAATATCGTGTTATTGAACCATTCATCCAGTTTTGATTTGGGAGTCGAAGGAATGAGGGGTGAATATTGTCCCCTGTAAAGTGTATACGACGTTCAGTTTTGCTCGCTTGGACTCCGTTGTTCGTGTCTCAACGTTGTACTATTTTGAAGTGACCTTGAAGCACGCAATTTGTTAAAGGTTACGATCTTGAAGTGTGTCATGGCCGATACATTGTATCTGCCCAGCGCACTGTATAAGTCACCCCTGAATCCGGTTAACTTACTAGAAGACGTAACATGTCATGAAAATCCCGGAACTCGAAACAAACTCACTTTGTCAAAACAGACCTTGAGCATAACTAATTGGTCCTTTGCCTAATTAATGCTGGTTTATTTCAGCTATTAGGTTATAAAACATCGAATAGGATGGAGAAATTGTAAAGTGTGAACTGAGAAGGATTTGGAAGGAATCGGTCATGACGTATTTTAAGGTACTACCCGACATTCCCGTACAACTAGCGAGACTGAGGAAAATCACGTATTCTCAGTCAGGATAGTCGATAGCAGTCTAGATTCGAAATAAGTAGGTCTTGAACGAGTACATAAAGAGTTTGGAATCATGTATTTGGTCTGAATTACTTAAAAGATGAAGTGTCCTGTCTTCGCAGTTTATTGTTTGTTTCAGAAGCTCGTATGAATGCAATTCTTACCCCCGTTGTCTTACATTTCTCATTTTCGGTTCTTTTCATAACTTATTTTATTTTATTTTATTTTATTGTTTCATTATATAGATTCCTTTATTTTTAGTCGTTATTTGAAGTTTCGTGGCCAACAAAGCCAACAGGCAGAATGACAGGCCTCTGTTTCGAGAGTCGAACTCAGGACTTCTCAACCTGTCGTCCTCGAACGTTGATACAGACGAGGTCCTTGAAACATGAAGACGTCATTCATTGATTCGAAATTTGAGGACATTAACAGTTAACGTTGAGAAACTGAAAGTTGTAACATAAACAAAGCCCTATTGATATTGAATTATGTTTTTAATATAATATAGTAAAGGTGACCTTGAAATATCTATTATAATTTATGTACGAAGTATAATTTATTTTAGGTCCTGCATACTGACGCGGATGATTGATGTCAGTTTGACGATAATGAAATTGAAAGTCTTTATCTACTTTCACTTACGACTAAAATCGGTCGTGCGTTTCACGGACAGCGAGCGGTTTACTCTGGTAGGACTCACGTCGACATACGTCTTGTTTCAGTTGAGCAAAATCAAAGGAAGGCAACCGGTTGAAGTAACATGCATCTTTGATATCAGAAAAATGCTGTAGAAGGATGATAAAAAATGAGATGATAAAGTTGCGTCATATTGTGATAAATATATATTTGTTTAAATCTTGTCAGTCTAATCACAATAAAATTCCTATTAAATATTAAAATATTACCATAATTAACATTTAAATATTTAAAATATATTAAATGATATTCTCTATTGAAATGTTCGATTTACATTAGAACATCACTTTCTAATGTAAATCGAACATTTCGATAGAAAATATCATTTAATATATTTTAAATATTTAAATGTTAATTATGGTAATATTAAAATATTTAAATGTTAATTATGGTAATATTAAAATATTTAAATGTTAATTATGGTAATATTAAAATATTTAAATGTTAATTATGGTAATATTAAAATATTACCATAATTAACATTTAAATATTTAAAATATATTAAATGATATTCTCTATCGAAATGTTCGATTTACATTAGAACATCACTTTTTAGACGACATGTTTCAGTTCTAAAAGAACCATCTTCAGGTGTATAATGGTAATATTTTAATATTTAATAGGAATTTTATTGTGATTAGACTGACAAGATTTAAACAAATGATAAAAAATGTTAAATTACAGATAGGAAATGGATTAAATGTCAGATAAAATTAATGCTGAAGTGATGACAAAGAATGTTTACACCGAAATTTAATTACAGAGAAACAGAGAGAGTAGTATTTATAGCAAACAATTATTTGCATTCCTAGTTCTCATCTGGAGCTGATGTAAATGTCAGTAAGATGATTGATTTTCTGGCTAGACATGCCGGGTTCGATTTCTCGGGGGGCAAAAGATTTCTCTCTTAGTCTTTGCGTCAAGACCAACCCTGGGTCCCACCAAATTGTAGAATAACACGTTTTGTTCTTAGAGTATTTGATGACGCCGTCTCAAGTGCCGAAGATGTATTTTATGAATGGTGAATTGCTTTAATGTATAATTCGTATCGTTATTGCGAGATTTACGTTAAAGGCTGACGAAAATAGTGAAATCAGTAAACGGACTCCATTAATGTACAAAGTTTTTAACCCCTGAATATGAAACACAACTACTATAAGTAAGATAGTGTAATTGCGTCATATTGTGAATATTATAACAATTATTTATTTTAATCCGTCTGATCACAATATTTAAAATTTGTTATAATTAAGATAATAAAATATCATTGATGTTCCATATCGATTGATCGATTTACATTTCGGAACATTTACACAACATGTTTCGGTTTTTATAAAACCATCATCAGGTGTAAAATATATCTAAGAACTTAAAACTCAATTATGATTTCTGTAGTTATTTGGTGATGTTTCATTACGTTTGTTTTTCCATTTTGGGGCGAAGGTGTTGTTTTTCTTAAATGTTATTAGATGTACATATCGGCCAAAGATGTAGGAGTGAGTGTCCCGATATGTCCAGAAGTACTAGTGTCTTCGAATAGGCCGATATGTACATCTAATAACATTTAAGAAAAACAACACCTTCACCCAAAAAATGGAAAAACAAACGTAATGAAACATCACCAAAAAAACTACAGAAATCATAATTGAGTTTTAAGTTCTTAGATATATTTTACACCTGATGATGGTTTTATAAAAACCGAAACATATGTAAATGTTCCGAAATGTAAATCGATCAATCGATATGGAACATGAATGATATTTTATTATCTTAATTATAAGAAATTTTAAATATTGTGATCAGACGGATTAAAATAAATAATTGTTACTATAAGTAACATTGTTCGCTGAACAATTAGGTATTATACACTAAACTTTTAAAAATGAACCAGATATGCTAGAAATATTACACCGAAGGCGTAGAAAGCTGGCAGGATGTTTGAAATGTAATTTTAAAATGTGTTGAGTGAAACAAAATTAATTTTGTCGAAATGCGAAATACACAGGAAGTGACGGCTGAACACGCAGTTCTACGAATACGCTGATTAGCGTCTCAAGTCAATTCCTCTGATTGAGTAAGCGAAACAGACGTTCTTGGTCAAGTTTAGTATACAACAGGGTTGACCAAAAACGTACGTGGCTCCCATTCAATTATATTAAGAGAATCCGCCTCAAATACGCAATCAAGTTTTTAATCTACAAAATAAATTACAACTAACGCATCTGAATATGATTTTATATAATATACAGGGTGGGTGGAAAGTAAGTAGGCATGAAATAATCGATATATATTGGAAATATAGAGATTATAACCATTTCTCAATGCCTACTTATTTACCAACCACCCTGTATAGTCAAACCCCGTTACAGCACCATTCGGCATACAGCAATCCCTTGCACTGCATCTATAAAATCCTCGGAAAAGAAATAACTTATGTCATTTCAAACGGAATCCCCCGATAAAACGCCACTCTCTGCCATTAGCCAACATCTGTGGTATTACAGATGTAACATTAACCATTATATCCAAGTCCGATATAGAACCGTAACATTTTATTTCCATCAGCTTCGCTAACAACAAAATTAAAGAGTTATGAAGCTTATACGGTAGTGTTTCTAGACTAGAATAACATTAGTTTTATGGACTAAAACCCAATACGACGATTACAGAGCCATGTTATATGACGCGGTGCGCGCCGTGTCTTAAAGTGTACGGTGGGCCAACTAGGGATACCAATGCTGTGTCTTAAGAGACACGCTCGGCCTTTGAAGGTTAAGAAATGAAGTTACTCACTTAAAAGAACAAAACACTTAGCAACCTGAAGATATCTGTCTTCTGGGTTGTTGCGCTGTGTAGTCTGGTAGAAGTTTACCAACGTTACAGTGGTACATGCTGCCTCCATCATCAGGGCGATCCAACCTAGAAGACAACCATATTACTCACGGCCGTGAGAACCGTTCGTTTGGAAATGAAACCATTTCGTAGAGTGACAAGTAATTTGCCAGGAAGTCCGGTAGAACAATTGCAGATCCATCCTATTCTTGAATATTTTGTAATCTTCCATAATGAAGGTGGGATATCTCTTTCCTGAATTTCTTTGGCGATGGTAATATTTTTATTACATTCTGTTTTGAAATTTAACCACAACCTTTTTAAAACCATCCTTAAAAATATTAAAGCCGGCCGCAGTGGCCACGCGGTCTGAGGCATGGACCTCGTGCGCCTGGGTTCGAGTCCCACTCAAGGCATGGATGTTTGTCAGCGTCTTTCTGTGTTTGTACAGGTAGAGGCCTTGCGATGGGCTTATCACTCATACAAGGAGTCCTACCAATGTCCAAATATATCAAATGAATAAATAAAAGCCTCGACACTTGCGGATAAAGATTATGAAATGAAATAACAAATATTAAAACCTTAAACAATTACTACATTTCAAAGGATGAGATCAACCTTTGTCTTCGCGTCAAGAGATCGGATACAGTAAGGTCTACCAGATTCAATAGATTAGGTGTGTCCACTTTTTACCTGAAGGCGAAGGACGATGCATCTTTCGAAAAGTAGTGTTATTTTATAACTAACTAACTAACTAGATGGCTTACCGAACTGGAAGGTTCATCACCGAATTAACCAAAGCCCTCCACCGGACCCTGTCCTGGGCCAACAAAATCCAGCCTCCTTCAACTCCTATCTCCCATAGATCCCGCCTGACATTATCCTCACATCTACGTCTAGGTCTCCCCAGAGGTCTCTTCCCCTCAGACTTCCCAAATAGTGGACCCAACCAACCAGATGGCTTACGGAACCCGAAGGTTCATCACCGACTTAACCAAAGCCCTCCACCGGACCCTGTCCTGGGCCAACAAAATCCAGTCTCCGTCAACTCCTATCTCCCATAGATCCCGCCTGAGATTATCCTCCCATCTACGTCTAGGTCTCCCCAGCGGTCTCCTCCCCTCAGGCTTCCCAAATAGTGGACCCAACCAACCAGATGGCTTACCGAATCCGAAGGTTCATCACCTAATTAACCAAAGCCCTCCACCGGACCCTGTCCTGGGCCAACAAAATCCAGTCTCCTTCAACTCCCATCTCCCATAGATCCCGCCTGACATTATCCTCCCATCTACGTCTAGGTCTCCCCAGCGGTCTCTTCCCTTCAGGCTTCCCGACCAATTTAAAATTGTTAAGACTTGTTAAAAGCAGACTATGAACAAAGTCCGAAACAAGAGAGGCGTCAGTATATATATGGAACTGGGTTTCTAATAGGTCCTTTGTTCATCTCCAAGGTAATGCATGAGTTAATATGAATTAGAGATGGATTTATAATGACAAGGTAAAACATAAGGACTCGGATAAGTACGTGGTCCATTGTCATTTGTTTATCGTAAGTGACAAAATATGTAAACACACTTAAGTTTAAGTAGTCGCCATCCTGGTGACACTAGGACGTTAAAGACTACATGGATAAAAGTCAGGTTCGCACTTTGTGATCAGAACCTATTGCTTATGTCTGAAAGTGTCTGTGCCCCCCCCCCCCCCAAAAAAAAGTCCTGGTATAAGGGAATAAACTGTTGTCAGCTGTTTTTCCATATCAGTCGGCGAATCCTTTGCTGATACAAGAAAACATTTGAGCGTAAGAGCGATGTAAATTGTCTGTTATTTTTTTTCAATTTTAATGAAATATTGGAACGTGTTAAAAATTTTTTAGACAACCTCGCTCATTTAAAATACCATAGAAATCCGTCTAACCGTTCTCGAGTTATTGAGTACAGACAGACAGAGCCTTTTAATAGTTCCCCTGTAGGGATGCCAACTTCCCTAACACTGAGTTTGTGGAGTATTAAAGTCAAAGTAATGTCTTATTGTACATTACCAATTACAAATATTATCAGCTGTTTTGTATGAATGTAAAATTTCGTCTCTTATGAGATTCAAGTTTCACGGCGACTAATATAAAGATGGACGTTTTGAGGGATGTTATACCGTGTGTGGTAGATATTGACCGACGTTGCAGAGGCAGTTTTAGAAGCAACAGGCATTTCTGAAACGTCGGTAAATATCTACAAGACGCAACATTCCGAAAGATACCCACCTTTAATACAAGGAAAACTTCTGTCTTCTTGATAATATATTCTTATTCTTCTGCATTTATTATCTTATCGTAGATATTACAGTATTTTTAACTTCTGGTAAAAATATATAAATCAATGTAATACTAAGGGATTTATCGACATGTTTAGTTTATGTGCTATAGTTTTATTCATAACAAATTGTTGCGGTCAAATGGTTAGCATCCTTGTTTCGTATTTGGGAGGTCTCTAGTTCAAAGCTTATCTCAGAGGCTGGCTACTCTGACAGGCTTTCGATATTTTAATGCCTGAAGAATCCAACGTATAAGAAATCATTTCAAAATTTAATAAATAATAATTTAAAGTTTAAGAAAAAGAATCATCTATCCTATGTGACACGAATTCAGCATCTACGAAATTAATTCAATATCTACGAAGGCATTTCAATTGGAATCCAGCTTTAGAATTCGAAATGTTTAATTCAACTTTTATGTAGGAATTTATCCTCCGACTTCACTTGATCATAATGACAGATGTATTGATAACATAATATTATCTAAGAGAAGAATAAATCACCTGTTAATTATTTTCATTTGACAAAACTGAACAAAATCTTCTTCTCTCCTGAATTTTTCATCCCAATCTGAAAGTTTGTACAACCCTACTATTGGTAAAAGTATGCGTCAGTGGAAACAAGATTCAGCATTTTCTGTATGCAAAACGTGCACTTACTGTAGGTTGAAACATAGATCCCGTTGTATCTTTCAAATGTAAAATTTACTTTATTGCAAATTATGTTCAGGTTTCCTCTGGAAATGGACAGACGTAACTTTGTTAAAGACGACTTGATGAAAAGAAAACAACACTTGTATTGTATATACCGATGAATCACTCTTCTGACTTATTTATTTACTACTTATATATAACTACACTGTCAACAGGCTTGGAACATAGTCCTTTAGAATGTGCTATTACACTCGTCTAGTCAAATTTTCCCTCTTTCATTGTAACCGAATGTTTATTACCATTTTCAAAAGGTCCCTCTGTCGGTCCATATCTTAAGCCAGATTAATCCAGACCACACCTTGTCACTCTAATTTCGTAAATCCAAATTTAATATTATTTTTAAATCTGTTTAGGATTTCCGAATGGTCTCTTCGCTGCAGATATTCCGACAAACGTTTCGTACGTAACATGTACTTTTATCTGTCTTTTTGACATAATGGTAATATTTAGTGGTGTAGAATTATGGAGCTCTTAAATGTGTAATTTTCTCCGTTCTCCTGTTACCACATCTTTCTTGATTCTTCGGTTCATTGTATCAAATATTATCTTTCTGTTTGCGAACGTAATATTTTAGATCTCATGGCGACACTTATGAAAGTTACTGTCTTCTGAGTTTAGTGTTGTGTAGTCTGATATATATTGAACTACATTTCGGAAGCTTATTTGCCTCCATCATCAGGAAGATGTTCTCCCTGTTGGTGGAAAGAGTAAACTTCTCTACCATCCCAGAAGAGGAACATCTTTAGTCTGTTTTGTTCCCTTAACATAAATTATAATCAAATCTAAATGTTCTTGACGATGGTGAGTAATTTTAATAAAACATTTCTTGGATTTTAATCCGGAGATAGGGATTAGCTCTATTGGGCCCAACTGAGTAGGTACATAAAGACGGAGATAGAGCCCCATCTCCGAAACGTCGTTTTATATTTTATTTTACTAGACGATGGATAATATCCAAGAAAATTTTTATTCAAATAAATTATAATATTTAATAGGTAAAATTATACTTTTTGAATAATTTTATTCTTTTAGTTTTTTTAGAGAAAAGACAAGAAAGAAAATTGTCCGACGAATGGACAGATCGATTAATCGATGTGGGGTCGATATTTTGGGCACTGTCCCGGGGTTTAACTGAAGAGACTGCGGAAAATCTATTTTACCTCAGTTAGGATAGCCGATCTATATGCCGACATTTCAATCCGTGATCCTGCTAATCAATCCAAACTTCAATTATGATATTGTACTTAGTATCTTCAATTAAATACCATTAACAAATGAAGGTTTTTCGTTACAACAATATATTTTAGTAACAATTAAATGTGTATAAGCCTACCAGATATGTTTATTTCTGCCAGTTATATTTTGCAGCAAGTGGTTAGCATTCCTGCTTCGTATTCTGGATATCCCGGATTTACGTCTTCACCCGAAGACCTTTCATGGTTTTACTCAGTCCTTTCAGGCAATTGCCGAGATAATACCTTATATCGTTTTATCCCATGATTCTTCAAAATTAATTAGGTCTATTCATTAAACATTCGAAACTATATAATATGAGATACTAACAGCGTTGTTAAATAAAGCAGGGTCTGGGTTATGAGCACCATGGGTTCTGATAGAAGTTTACCTATGCTTCTGTTGTCCTTGCTGCCTCCATCATCAGGGTGAGTGGTAGAAGGCTTTTGATGGCGCTACATGGTACGCATTGGTATGATGCCAGTTTGGCTCCAAATCCGGTCTGGAATCAAATTAAATTTCACACACATTTTCTGTCATCGAAAGGGTTTTTAGATATCAAATATTTATTTATAGTATTTTATAATTATTTAATAAATGGTGAAAAGCCGAATTGTAAGGATTTCGACATAATCTCTCAAGATTAGTTTGCTATTTATATTCGAGGGGGGGGGGGGCGTTAAATCTGGCCAAAATCTGTGATGATAATAATTATACGTTAATTAAATAAATAGTGTAATAATGATTGAAATATCGCGAATGTGAAATGTGAAGGCCGAAATTAATACCAATAATTTATGGCGAAACTTGAAAATTGTTTGATCACTTATAAAGCAGTTAGATTACGTTCTTAGTGGTAATGATTTCGATTTGGAACTACAAAAGACAGTCGTGCTATGAATAACTTCATGGCGAATGTTTTCTAATTTTTAATGAGTTTTTAAGAAACTGGTGTGTAATTAGACTGGTGAAAAGGATTTAACATTTCTTTCGCGGATATAAGCCGCGTTAGTTAAATGTTGTGAAAATAAAGTTTGTCTACTGAAGGTGGGTTTCAAGGAGAGGTCACACAAACCTTGAAAAGTGGCCTTTTCGTAAACATTCCTCAATAAACAAACATTCATAAGAAAATAATATAGTACCTGTACGCAACAAAAATCTACCACACGCACACAACTGCGAGTTATGTCTTCTTAGAAAAGGTACGAAAGTCTTGAAATATAAAATATGCAAACTATTATGTTTGCAAATCTTTACAAACAACGGTATTGACAAACTTAAAAGTTTTTAAGCCGGTAAAGTTTAAGAAACAATTTTGATTGTCGGTAAGCAAGGTCTTTGTTTCTTCGAAAGTAAACATTAGCCTTATCATAATTTGCCCACCGCCAGATGAATCATAGCTCATGGCAAGAAAGGAAAACCACACGATAGTCCATCTACTATACAGAGCTAATGACAAAACTCCCAACTTCTAATTACATTTTAAATAACACGGAATTTGCCTGAAAGATTGCCTAGGACTATGAAAAATTAGGATAGTTCTAATCGTGCCTAGGATTTAACCTAGGACCTCCCGATTACGAAGCAGGTTTCATAATATCTCGTCTACATCATTAGGTGGTATATGTGCTATTATTTTATGTGACACACCTTTATGAAGTACGTTTACGCGTATGTAACCTGAAGATTAAAATATACAAAACAATAATTTTGCCTGTTGTTTTGTATGGGTGTGAAACATGGTCTCTCACTCAGAGGGAGGCACACAGATTGCAGATGTTGAGGAGGGTATTTGGGCCTAGGAGAGAAGACGATGGGGCATGGAGAAAACTGCATAATGACGAACTTAAAAATCTGTACTCCTCCCCAAATATTGTCAGGGTGATTAAGTCGAGAAGAATGAGATGGGCTGGGCATGTAGCGCGCATGGATGGGACAAGAGGTGTGCACCGGGTACTGGTCGGGAATCCTGAGGAGAAGAGACCGCTGGGGAGACCTAGACGTAGATGGGAGGATAATGTCAGGCGGGATCTATGGGAGATAGGAGTTGAAGGAGATTGGATTTTGTTGGCCCAGGACAGGGTCCGGTGGAGGACTTTGGTTAATTCGGTGATGAACCTTCGGGTTTCATAAGCCATCTAGTTGATTGGGTCCACTATTTGGGAAGCCTGAGGGGAAGAGACCTCTGGGGAGACCTAGACGTAGATGGGAGGACAATCTCAGGCGGGATCTATGGGAGATAGGAGTTGAAGGAGACTTGATTTTGTTGGCCCAGGACAGGGTCCGGTGGAGGGCTTTGGTTAATTCGGTGATGAACCTTCGGGTTCCCTAAGCCATCTAGTTAGTTAGTTGGTACGCGTATATTGTATTAGGATCCAATATACATCATTTATAAACCTAATAATTAACTTAAACAATGACAGGACATTTTAATTTGTTATTTGGCACTGGAAGAGGCAGACATTGAATTGTCATGTTGGTTGACTGAATTTGTTGGTAGGCTACGTCTTTTCGGAAGGAAATACTGCCTACATCAACAGGGCTTCTGAAAATGGAGGCGGTATTTTCCTCCGAAGCACTATAAACCGTGCACTAATACTGATTATGGACATCAATACAAGTAATGTTTTGTTTCCATTTTTAAATGTTAGCATTTTTGTGAAAACCCTACGTGATATATGTGTGTTATATAGCTGCGTGAGCCGGGTAGCAAAGTCATAGTGGCTGGACTACCGGGGTTCTATCCCCGACGGGGGCAGAGGATTTTTCCTCTAGCCTCTGCGTCCAGACCGGCTCTGGGGCCCACCCAGCCTCCTCTACAATGGGTACCGGGGTCTTTTCCCGGGGGTAAAGCCGGCCGGGGCGTGATGCTGACCACTCACCCCCATCTAGTGCCGAGTTTAGGAATGAGTGGGAGCTATAACGCCTCTCCCCTACGCGCCTACATGGCGTTTAGTGAGGCAGCCTTACTCTTGCTTATTTAGCCACCTAGAAACACCAAGAAAAACATGGCGGAAGGCAAGAAACCTGAAGAAACATTATACACATTTATTTTTAACGTCAGCGTATTTTAAATATTATATATAGAGTACCTAATTTTGTTAGTTGTCATATTGAATTTGAAAGTCTGGCTGTATATATTGAAATTGTCTTTCTTAGATCCAAATATATTTGCAGATGATACATAATCAACATTCAGATCTCACGGTCCTCAAACTATATACACTGATGATAATAGACAGCAGGTAAACCATAAGTTGATTGAGGTGTCTGTTAGTCATTTCGACAGCAATTACATATCAGAATCTGAGATGGGAAATTTAAATCGGTATTCCTCTATAAAATGTGAAAAAGTAGTATAGATTTTTCTATGTTAAGGAAAGTTAAGGTATGTTCCCTCAAATCTGTAGCATTCTTACTTTAAAAAGAAGATGTTTGCTTATGATATCTGTGTGTCTGGACCCGTAATGATTTTTAATTAGCTAACAGATTTTAATTAATCTTGATATGTACGTCGTGCCAGTAGACGTAATGCCACGTCTGTGCTTCCTAATTTTCTGCCATAATTATCACTAACATGGCGGCTGTTCGAATTTTTTAGGCGGAGGCTACAGTAGTGCCACTTTTTGTACGATATTTAAATTATGTATACAACAAATTATCGAGAAGTGTTCTATGTTCGTTAAAGTAATTCTTTTTGTATAAGGTAAAACAACATGGCAGACGGGAGAAATCTGTAGGCCAGCTTAACGTTTTGTTCACTGGCGGAAATGGACTATTCCATGCGATTATGCTTTATAGAAATATAATATAAATGTAGTGTGGGATCTCGGGTTCGATTCCCGGCGGTGCCCGAATTTATAACTTGTGTTGGGCAAGGCCGTGGTCTAGGCAACACGGAGTTTTCCTCCGTGGCATCCCAACAATTTCTCCATTCACACACAGAAGAAGGCAATGGCAAACCACTTCTGGATCATCTGCCAAGAACGTATATGAACAGGTCCCAGTCCGAGAAAAGGATGGAAGGATCCTGTTCATATGGACCTGTCGTCAGACAGAACACTAAATAAATAAAAATATATAATAAATAATTGCATTAAAAATGTAGTTTCTTATTCATCCTTGTTATAGGCATACCTCCTTACTCGAGAGAAATGCAATAACTAGTTTTGAAATTCGCGAATGATGTCATGGACTCTGATGCGTAATTATTTATGTATGTTTTAATTATTTATCTTACTTCACAGTGTTTAAATTTTAACTTAGATTGCTAACATTACTAATCATTCTTCTCTGAGGAATTTTAATACCTGGAATCCTTCGTCTGTTTTTCAGGATTAGTTACCGGTCTCCTTTTACAAAAGATTTGGAATGTCCTTTCTTTATTGTCGGAGGTGTCTGAAAAATAACCTTTGTCTATTTGCGCATTTCGTGGTTCTATATACTTTAAGCTCTATTTATTCACTAATTAAATATATGTTTTCAGTTTACTCACCTTGCGAGCCAATGTACGCAAATGGAACTAGATAAACCTTTTGAGTAAATTTCCATGTATTTAGAACAAATGAAATTTATTCGTATTTATTTAACGAGCTTTTAAATTCAAACATCCGACGTCAGACATTTTATGATGTAGCTGGTTTATAGCTAAGGAAAACGTAGTATTATTTCCGCATTAGCTTGAAAGTCGCTGTAAAAATTATACGATGTTCAAACGGGCGAGTTTAACATTTTGCGACTTCTCAATTCAAGCTGATATAATATTTTCATTTGTAATAGGATCAATGAGGTGTTATGATTAATGCATTCTTCATTCCTTACTGAATATAAAGGTACCTTTATAATTATTTTATAATGGCATATTATAATCTGTGTAAAGATCGCTCGAGTAGTCGTGGTACCTAAATGCGCGATGTGTAAGCCGAGAGAGGGGAGTTCGGTAGTAGTGGGGGATATCGCACCGAACTAAACACAGCGAGAGCTACAAACCAACTGAAGGTTACACCCCTCTAGCGCGTGCTTCGGACGAGTCCATCTCACGCGACGAAAATCAGTCCTTTGCGCATGCGCTAGGACTTCTCAAGCGACCTATACATCGAAGAATTGACTTCTGATCAATTTTCTACCATGAGTGTGCTATAGGATTGTCTAATTGGAGCGAAATCATGACCTCGGCCTATCCTACAAGCTACTACTTAACTGGACTCATAATAATGACATTCTGTTTATAGTTTTGTCAGTTAAATGGAGATAAATATCAGAAATTTTGTTCTCGCAGATGTAACATGCGTTGATTTGACGGTTTAAATGTCTGTCGTGTTCACTTTTCGTTTCAAATATATAGGAAATTTGATATAAGGACCTTCAGGTATCCTTGATCCATTTTTATTAATCACTCAACAGTCATAAAAATTATTGTGATCAAATTAAGGATGAAAATCTAGACTTGAGCTAAATGTGCATAAATCTTAGTAAAGAAATCCACTTTGAAGACGTAAGCATAGATATAAGGATAATATTAAAATGTATACTAAAATAATAAGATATGGACCGGATTCATGTGCCTCGGAATAAGATCCTCTGGCAGGCGCCTGTAAACATTAAAATCAGTCTTCGTGTCTCCAAAATCGGTGAGGAATTTCTTTACCAGATAAACGGCTCTGAGAATCTCAACAATTACTCTGTTCCATTCAGATTATTTTCCTTTAACAATTATTTATTTTAATCCGTCTGATCACAATATTTAAAATTTCTTATAATTAAGATAATAAAATATCATTGATGTTCCATATCGATTGATCGATTTACATTTCGGAACATTTACACAAAATGTTTCGGTTTTTATAAAACCATCATCAGGTGTAAAATATATCTAAGAACTTAAAACTCAATTATGATTTCTGTAGTTTTTTGGTGATGTTTCATTACGTTTGTTTTTCCATTTTTGGGCGAAGGTGTTGTTTTTCTTAAATGTTATTAGATGTACATATCGGCCAAAGATGTAGGAGTGAGTGTCCCGATATGTCCGGAAGTACTAGTGTCTTCGAATAGGTGTGGGTCAATACTAAATTATTTTCCTTTATTTAAATTTCATTTACAGCTCTCACTAAGCGAAACACAAAACCTTGTTTCTTGTGTACGTGTTCTAATTTGAAATGGAAATAATTTATTTTACAGTTGTGTATTTAACTTCGTTTCCATATTACTAATAATATACTTTACTGCCTTTCATTAAACACCGTAAATATCACGAGGCATCTTTTTTCTATGTGCGACGGACATCTTAGTTGGTTTAACCTTGTCTAAAATAGGACGAATGCAATTTGTTCTTTGTAATAGCAAAAGCTAATATTAAATTCCCTTCACTGATGCTCGTGGCGTCTTTAGTTCATAATTAAAAACAGACTGCCGTGCTGTAATAATTAAGAGATACATTGTGAAACAGGTAGAAACGAAGATGGCTATCTTCCGGGTTGTTCCACCGTGTAGTATAGCAAAATGTTACCGACGTTTCAGAGGTGTTTTCTGCTTCCATCATCAGGGCGATGATCTCTGAAAATTGGAGTTTTTCATTTGAATTTCAAGAGTGTAATAGGCTGATTTTATCAGTGAGTTCTTCAGTTCCTATTGACAAATATAATAGAAAACATTGTATCACAGGTCTGTATTTTGTAAGCTTGATACAATGGTTAGTTATACTGATTTATTTGAAAGATAACAAATTCGAATCTCTGCCGGAGTTGAAGTTATTTTGATTGATATTTATTATGGTTGTGGTCAGTCCAGTCCTAAGTATCCTCATAATACAAAATAGTTTTATAATAAGCGAAACCGTAAAGCGAACTTTTGTGTTGTGTGTCTGCCGGATTTGACGGAGGAGTCTCCAAACCTTCCGCCAGTGTCCGCATTTGTACAAAGTATTTTCAGAAATGTGCCACGACTATTTTCACTACATCGTCTAAAATTTGTTGATATTTATTTGTCTCAATGTAGATAATTAAACTAATTAATTTTGTAAACTTTTGTAAAAAGGATACTATTAAAATGGATCTTATGGGAATACAATGGGACGATGTAGAATAGATCAATATGGATCTGGGTGATTAAGTGGAGAAGAATGAGATGGGCTGGGTATGTAGCGCGCATGGATGGGACAAGAGGTGTGCACCGGGTATTGGTTGGGAAGCCTGAGGGGAAGAGACCGCTGGGGAGACCTAGACGTAGATGGGAGGATAATCTCAGGCGGGATCTGTCGGAGATAGGAGTTGAAGGAGACTGGAGTTTGTTGGCCCAGGACAGGGTCCAGTGGAGGGCTTTGGTTAATTCGGTGATGAACCTTCGGGTTCCGTAAGCCATCTGGTTGGTTGGGTACACTATTTGGGAAGCCTGAGGGGAAGAGATCTCTGGGGAGACCTAGACGTAGATGGGAGGATAATCTCAGGCGGGATCTATGGGAGATAGGAGTTGAAGGAGACTGGATTTTGTTGGCCCAGGACAGGGTCCGGTGGAGGGCTTTGGTTAGTTCGGTGATGAACCTTCGGGTTCGGTAAGCCATCTAGTTAGTTAGTTAGTTAGTTATGGATCCGGATAAAATACAAGGTAACTTCTCCGTAAATTATGTGTTATGTCTGAAATAAATTTATGAACTTTTCATAATTAATAAATCTTCATTACAATAGTCCCCATTAAATGTGTGTCATCGAAAGCGTTGTCCAAGAAACTACAATCGCTCAACTATCATTTAGATACCATTTGGCTTCGTACGTAAATGCATTACATACACACGTATACGCTCGTACATACAGTGTCATACAAACACATCATACATTCATTTGTAGTTACGTAAGCATGTGTGAGATGTGACCCGTGGAATCAATACGAATAGGTGCAGTGTTAAATAGCTTCCTGAATGCTGATTGCTGGCTGTAAGTCTCTCTATGGCGATACAGGAAGATCTGTAAAGAAATTTCTTTTTAGCTGTGTGCTCACTCTTCGAACATAAAAACCAATGTGTGTGTGTATAGACCGGAAGTACTAAATCTATTGCCAGAAACACACCTGAAGTAGGTTAAACGTGGTCTTCCGTACACGTCTGCAGATACGAGTAAACATTCTTTTTCTCAAATCCACTTACTATGGAGCCATATAAAACAGTATGTACGAGGTGCGATCGGAAAGTTTCAAGACTGTGTCAATAGAGGGCGAACCGGATGTAGTACGAGCTTCTGCCGCTAGGGGGTGCGGCCTACATTCATAGTGAATCAGTGTGCCAGCCGGCATCATCGAATTAGCATTTGTTTCTTAGTTACGGGCGTTTTGGTAGTGCATTACACCGACCCTCCTGCGATTTCGGAATGGCGTGTGCATCAAATTTTGCCAAAGACTCGCCAAAACGGCTACGGAAACCTATGAAATACTAAAGCAAGCATTTGGGGAGTCCGCAATGGGTCGTGCACAAACTTTTGTGTGGCATTCACGTTTTAAAAATGGCCGAACCTCTGTCGATGATGACGAGCGTTCTGGACGACCATCTTCGAGCACAACGCCCGAAAATGTTACGAAGATTCGGCAGGCCATTCACGAAGATCGACGTCGTACCATCAACGACTTGTGCGACATTGTTGGGATAGGCTATGGGACCTGTCAGCTGATTCTAAAGGAAGAACTCCACATGCGACGCATCATGACAACTCGCCAGCGCACACCGCCCTCAAAGTTCGGCAGTTTTTGGCCTCAAACACCATGGCCGTCATCCCGCACCCTCCTTATTCGCCGTGTGACTTCTTCCTCCTCCCAAAGATGAAAATTCAGCTAAAGGGAAGGAGATTTGAGACGATAGAAGAGATTCAGGCAGAATCGCAGATGGTGCTTGACAGGCTGACAAAGAAAGATTTCCAGGGATGCTTCCAGGCTTGGCAGCGGCGCTGGGATCGTTGTGTTCACTCCCAGGGGAACTACTTCGAGGGTGATGGATGAATTTAATACCTGAGATAAGTGTACGGGTTTTTATAGGCGCAGTCTGTAAACTTTCCGATCGCATCTCGTATGCCAAATTTCCTAATAATATATTATGCACTTTATAGTTTTACAGAATTATTGACATAGACTTATGTTAACGTCATTATTTGTCTCACGACCTATACTACAGCGTATGTAAATATTTAAGACTAATTTCTAGAAAATCCTCTTAGAAGCAACAAAAGCCTGTAGTCATATTCTTGTTATTCAAAATGGCTGCCTTCTTGTCATTGACACATTTAAATTAATGAAGTACGTAGTCCGTAAAGTATGTCACACCGTGACAAAATATTATAAATTAAACATTTTATTATCTTTTATAACTGAGAGACTGTTGACAGTTGTACTGTAAGGGGTTCTAATAGGTTACGGTAACGTTAAGAAATAACCTTTTTGGATGTAAAACACTGGTATGAAACTTACCGAAGAATCTGATGAGACGACAGATCACGTTGTGTCTGGAAGTCCAGTGCTGTCGAAAGACCAATATATACGACGACATGATCGTGTGTGTACTCAGTCACATCTTAACATACGCAGGAAAGTTGGGGTGAAGCTAGAAAAGAAACATTGGTATGAACACATCCCGAAGGCAGTGGAGACAAGTCAGGTTAACCAAATAACTATTTTGTGGGACCAACAAGTCAGAACAGAGAGAACCATTCCTAATAACAAAGCAGATATTATAACCCGAAACAAAAATGGAACTTGTCTCCTAATTGACATAGCAATACCGACTGACAAGCAGAGAAGATCTTGAAATACAAGGACCTTCTCATTGAAATACAGCGAATGTGGAACGTTCAAGCAAAAGTAATCCCAATATTTATAGGAGCAACTGGAACTGTCTCCAGGTCGCTCAGAAAATATTTGGCCAACATTCCGGGCGAACACGACATCAGGGAACTGCAGAAAATTACCATTTTAGAATCTTCATACATCATTCGAAAGATTCTGTCGTAAAATATGTAGTCATCTCTAACAATAACACTATATAATATATGTAACACGTATTAAAAACAAAATGTATTTCGGAAATACCTCAGGGGCAAGGTTTGTCTCGGGTACATGGAAGTAAATACCCTATAAAGTGGTGAATAGATGGAATTCAAATCAATTATTTATTATTAGCGTGCTGTATCAACAGCCAGATGACCAATTACAGATACAGCACAGAGATGAGCTCACAAACACAGTAAAAACATAAAAGATAAAACAAGCAGAATATAAAATGCATTAGTACGGAGGACGCTAATACCCAAAGAAAATTGCTACTAAATACATTAGTATATCTGTGATAATAATTTAAATAAATTATTCTATTATAGAATATGATTAAGTGTGACAATTTTCGTCTCGAATATGTCCAAGTCCCCGCAGACGACATTAGCAGCTGATGCACGTCTAACAGAAGGACTGTTTTTGATCGAAGGGCTAAAACTGAACACAGAAAAATCTCTCAGATTCCGAGCAGGAATGCGGAGACCGACAGCTTCCAGAAGGGAAGGACAGTATTTAAGACCGCGGTAAACCTTTGCAAGGATCAGTGCCTTCTCTTACGCAGGGTCTGGAGTTTTAAAAACTCTAAAGCATCAGCGTACCTATAATGCACTTGGGGAGGAGACGATATTAGCAGAGGGCTGCAAACGTCTGCTGGACACGTTCCAGTTTGTTGCCATCAGTAGTCGTGATAGAATTCCAAGCGACCGAGGCGTATTGAGTTTCATGAAGTTAGCAATGCACCAACCTTTTACAGAGACAATGTCAGTTTGAAGTTGATTGCAGTCGTTGGGAGATTTTGATATCATCAGCGAAAAGAAGGCATTCAGAATAATTAATTACTTGGCATATATCATCAATAAACAAGTTGAAAAGTAGAGGACCCAAAACAGATCCCTGTGGAACTCCAGAGAGGACCACAAAAGGAGACGAAAGAGTTCCAGAAACGCGAATTTGGGATTGTCTGTTGGTTAAGTAACTACGAAACCAGTGTACATAACCATCAGAGAGTCCAAAAGCACTGAGCTTGTTGAGTAATAGATTGTGAGGGACAAGATCAAATGCACTGCTAAGATCAAAATAAACAGCATCAGCTTGACCCTGGGAGCCAACTATTCGAATAATAAAATCTGGATAGGTTAAGAGATTAGTTACTGTAGATTTAGATTTAGTAAAACCATGCTAACAAGGACTTAATTTAGAATTTACGTAATGATCATAAATAACAAGTTCAAATAATTTTGAAAAAGTATTAAGTATAGAAATGGGACGGTAGTTACTAACAGTGGCATAGTTGCCTTTTTTAAGAACAGGAACTATTGCTGCCTGTTTCCATAAAATAGGGAAATAATTCTGCGTTAAACTTAGATTGAAGATGTGTTTGAGAACAGGAACAAAGATCTCCGAACAACCCTTTATAACAAAGCTAGGGATGTCATCAAGTCCGACAGATTTGGAAGGTCTCAGACGACGAATTGCTTTACAAATGTCCAATTCGGAGATAGGGGCTAAAGACAAGCAGTCAGAGGACTCCACAGGGGAAGGGGGTATGCCTAAACAAAAAAGTACTGTAGACCAGTGGTATTCAACTATTTTTGTTCGCGTACCCCCAGATATAATTTCTCTTCAACTTTGTACCCCCAAAGTTGTTGGTGTATAATTCAAGTTATACATAGTATATAATCTACATCTTAAATAAATTACATTACTGATTATTCAGTGTTTATCATAAAATAATATATGTATTTTTTTAAATTTCAAGTACCCCCTAAGATGTCTTCGCGTACCCCCAGATATAATTTCTCTTCAACTTTGTACCCCCAAAAGTTGTTGGTGTATAATTCGAGTTATACATAGTATATAATCTACATCTAAAATAAATTAAATAAATTACATTACTGATTATTCAGTGTTTAACATAAAATAATATATGTATTTTTTTAAATTTCAAGTACCCCCTAAGATGTCTTCGCGTACCCCCGGGGGTACGCTTACCCCAGGTTGAATATCACTGCTGTAGACCGACTGAAAATGCTTAGGAAATGCATCGGCAACAGAACGGGGTCCAGCCAAATGAGTACCGTTAACCTCAAGCTGAATACAAGTGGAATTTCTTTTTCTACGAGACGTCACATATTTCCAAAATTGCTAGGGCTGCGACTTTAAATTGTCGTCAATCGACTTCAACCAAATATGTCTGTCAGACGTGATTGTAGCTTTCACTAGCTTGCGATAGAAGGAAAATTTACTATAAAAATAATCAGAGTTGTTCTTTTTAAAACGTCTGTAAAAGAAATCTTTCTTCCAGATGTAGTGTCGTAAGGCACTCGAAATCATTGAGGGAATTTTGAATTTCTGATAAACCCACGGGGAACAGCCTTATCTATAGTATTTAAGACAACCGAGTTTAGGCTAGCGACAGCGGTGATACTGTACATGCAGGACCAGTCATAACTCGAGAGAATGTTATACAACAAGGTGTAATCTCCAGATGAAAATTTACGGTAGAAAATTTCAGAATTGCTTTTACCTGTTTCCAGGGACAATGGGACATTAATAACAAACATCAGGCTTTAAAATACCAGTATCAATAAAGTTAATACCCAACTCACTGAATTTCGTAAATACTAGGTCAAGGAGACCAGTGCTGCCAACAGTTTCCATGCATTCTCTGAGGTCGAGAAGACACGTGGAGTTGTAGATGGCATCTCCCTTGAGTTTCGAATAATAATGTCAGTTAACCAGAGGGAGACCGCGTTTCCAGTGAAAACGAGGGGTGTTAAAATCACCCATGAGAATAACCCGAAAATTTTATGTGTCTAAGACGGATCCAGGATGGCTCAGTCAGTATATTGACGACCAGGGTTCGATCCTCAACAAGGACAGAGGATTTTTCCTCCAGTCTCTGCGAATAGATCGGCCCTAGGGCCCACCCAGCCTCCTGTCCAATTGGTACCGGGATCCTTTACCTGGGGTAAAACACGGCCGGAGCGTGATGCTGAGTAAGAGCTATACGTTCTCTCCCCTCAAGCGCCTACATGGCGTATAGCGGGAGAGTTTTACTTTAACATCCAGTTTTATTGACACGTGTTCACCCTTTAAAAGCTGTAACTACAATTTAGTATCATCAGCTTTAAGAATTAATTGCGCTGTATTTTGGCTTCGTATGAGACCAGGCGTAGGCTAAATTTCACGCATTTGTAACTTCGGAATTTAGTGGATGTGCGTGGTGAATTCCACGCGTTGGTTACCTTAACCTTCGAAGAAAATTGGATAAGACATTTCTAGGGCACCAAGAACATTTGAACGCTGCGGCCATGATTCTCCTTAGCTGGTTCAAAGAAATTTAAATGTTATAATGTTTATAGATCCCACACAGATGTACGAGGATCTAGGTTTTATTTTTACGTTAACAGAACTCATTTCGATTTATCGAATAATTTGTAATACGATATTTGTTTGGAATCTGATAGTTCGTTTAATTTTTAAATACGATGGAAAGGAATTAATCGATAAACATACATAACCAATATTACTATTATAGAAAATAGCAAGGAGTTTTATTATAAAACATATCCTGTTAACTGAGAACGTCTGCTTAGAACTTTAAACAAAATACCGTTCTTTGTTTCCAACTTGAGAGTCGGCTGTACAGCGCGCTGTATTTTCAACACTTGCAAGTAGAAAGTTGCGTGATCGATAATCACACGAGACTGCTTGATAATCGATCCTGTGGATGTAATTTACGTTAAGCCAGCTGATTCCACACTCTGATAATACGCTTGCATCGTTAACAAGAAACACGACAAAACATATATATTGGCCTAAAAACAGATACTGTAATACTATTTTATAAATATTTTTTAAATAAATTTATGTTTCTAATAAAAGGAAGACTTTTTCAGTAGCATCTGATCCCGATGTGATCTGTTCAATTATTAACTCACAGATGAAAGAATTCTCATATAGTTTTATCCTATTATGACTAACAACAATAACTAGGCAGTATTCTTTTAGAAGTATCATGAAATGAAACTGGATAATATTGTAATTAAATAATATTATATCAGAAAATTACATGTTTTTACTCTGTATCTTGATGTCTGTACACTCAAATGCCAGTGTTTCAATATTATATTTTGGAGGAAATTTTGGAATCCAATGAGACATTACTTATAAACCGAAATTTTAACATAACTATGACATTTATAGACCTTCGTTAGTATTATTTACACTGAAATAAAATTAGCGACAGATGGCGTAATAGTCGCATTTAATTGGCTGAATCTGTAACATTCATCTGTTTATGGCAGTTGTGAATTAGTTGTCGAGAGAACATTTAAGCTAAGCTCATGTTAAACTGTCTGCCATTATTCATTCCTTCTTGGCTCTTTGTAATCTTATTTGTTGGCTAGAATTACTAGAAAATCTCTTCGAACTATTGCTACACTTATTTCAGACTTCCAGGCGTCATGTATTCTGTTACGTGTATGCCCGAATTCTTACATAAGTACTCTCTTTTATGAACGTGAGGTTAGTAGTCAGTTGTAAACGCTTTTGACTATGCATTTGTTTTTCTAAAATGCAGTATTGCGCTCTCTACTGCTTTGTGGTAAATGTCGGACTGCAGAGTCGCTCGATACGGGAAATTTCTGCACACTGAACTGTAACCACATGGTATGGACCGTTAGTGCGTTTGAAGCCTTGTAGTCTACATTAAAACTTATATTTTTTATATGAAGTCTTAGAAACAAAGTAACGCTGATGACATATATATCAGAACTTATAACAGCATTTTAATTTGCTCTGAATAACCAGATTGTCACGGCTTATCAGTTTGGAAAGGGTGACGTATAATGTGGTTTTCTGTGGAGTAAACATGTGGTTAAGTTTATTATTATTAGTGTTCTGTCTGACGACAGGTCCATATGAACAGGATCCTTCCATCCTTTTCTCGGACTGGGACCTGTTCATATACGTTCTTGGCAGATGATCCAGAAGTGGTTTGCCATTGCCTTCTTCTGTGTGTGAATGGAGTAATTGTTGGGATGCCACGGAGGAAAACTGCGTGTTGCCTAGACCACGGCCTTGCCCAACACAAGTTATAAATTCGGGCACCGCCGGGAATCGAACCCGAAACCCCAGGATTACAAGGCCAGCGTTCTAACCGCTAGACCACCGTGGCTGTCGTGGTTAAGTATAGGAAATAAATTAAAATGTGAAGAAAAAGACGATTAACTGAAACTTATTATCCATTAAATCCATCAGTTGCATGTTAGATAACAAAAAGACCTCTGAATGCTGTTAATTTAATTTTCGTTTACAGTTATCGAATTCGTTGCGCCATCCGTATGATATAGTTCAGAAGGTTTCGTTCGGGTATGTTCGGAAATGACGCTCGATTCTTTTCGTCTGTGTTCGCAGCAGTCTGCATGGCGTCGGTTTTCTCCTGCTCCCGCACAGGCACATACAGAATTCACGGTCTCCTGGAGACCTGTGCTTGCTTGAACGATTGTTACAATTACACACACACAATTGATTACTGACATCTTCCGTGCCTCAAATTGACATTCGTATAAGGACTATGGAATTTACGGGACACTGGAACAGCACGACTCTAGTCAGAACAGGTGAGATATAACGAAACATCAAATTATTCCTTGTTCATTGCATGACTTTGTGTATTTCAAATAGTAATTACCATATTTACGTTCAGTTATAGGACATTTGTAAATGGAAGACAAACATACAGAGAACTCTTCAGGTGTTGAGCAATACTAAAGCCAAGGCCGCGTGCTTAAAACTTATGATTTGTATTTAAGAATTCCTGGGTTCAAACCTCGGTCCGGATATTGAGGGGTGCGAGGTTTTCCTCAGATTTTTCGTCAAAATACCAGGATAGTACCTTAAATTAGGTAATTACTTCCTTATATGTATTTTCCAATACGTCATTCAATAAACCATTCTATCATTAGACGCTATATAGTCAGAATTACTGCGTCATAAAATTAACCACAAAATAAATATATATTGAAATAAATGATATATACCAAATACGGGGTACTTTTCAGAGGAGTATTAAAATACTTAATACTTAAGATAGTATAATTGCGTCATATTGTGAATTAAATATTAAATTAATTATTCGGTTTTGTCCGTCTAATCACAATTATATTTAAAATTTACAAATAAGATAATTAAAATATTATTTCATGTTCCACATCGAATAATCGATTATTCGATGTGGAACATAAAATTATATTTTAATTATCTTATTTGTAAATTTTAAATATAATTGTGATTAGACGGACAAAAACCGAATAATTAATTTAATACTTAATACTTTTAAATATAGTTAATTAAAATATAAAATTTATGTTTATTATCTATAATTTAAAAGTACACATAGTTAATATGTGTATTTTTGTGAGTCATGAGAAATTGTATATAAAATACATTTCGATTTATGTACTACCGATTACATAACAACAGCTTACAGAATTATATAATCCTTACATACTGCGTGCAGCAACATTAATTATTTTTATATGTCAAATGTAAATGTAAAATGAACAGGAATCTTGTGTAATTCGATTTATTTATTAGTTTAACATAGTATCGTTAATTTTTAATACATTTAATTGCTCTATACCACTGTGATTGTCGAGTAGTTTGCACGCTTGTATCTGAATGTCCCTGGTTCGATTATCGGTTGTGTTTTCGTCTATTTTGACAGAGATGTTTCATGATTTTTCTTACTTACGTTAGCACATACAAAGTCTAGACCCAGCTGTGAAAATCTATCTCAAGAATGTGGATAATTTAATGAGATAAAGGATGGAGTAATGTAGTTAAAATATATATTAAATTATTTACGAAGGGTTTTACCGCCATTTTGACTAGTAGAAAACATACGTTCCAGAGGTTTTTAATGTACAATATAAAATCAGTAATATAATGTTTATTATTTAAGTAAATGTAAATTATTACAAATATTCATGCATATGTTTATAAAATAAGTTTAGATTACTATATTTTGATGTTCTGTGTATATTTTAAAACAAGGATAAGATAGCTTGAAGGGCCAAAACATAATAGTTTATGGGATATAAATATTGCTTTATTGACTGATTTACGCTTTAAGATAAAACGTAGTCATACTTGTACGTTAATATTAAATTATTTTTTTTACAGTATGTAATGATAAAATCGTGTTAAACTAGAGAACTGTAATAACAGGAAATAATTATAATTTATTTCTTAACTGATTATATGTGGGTTACCTCACTGTTAATATAAAGCATGCTTTTCACACTTTCTGGTATCCTAATATGTGCTGCAAAGGGGTTCGCGGTTGCTTTTAAATAATTGCAGAATCAATAAATAGTAAACTGAACCTCCAACTGAAGGAGTTTTATGATGTCGATTTATACTGGGTAAATATTTGGGAGGAGACGTTTGTGGTTTGTCTCGAGGGTCAGTCCAGTACCCAGAAATCTAGACAAGACTGTACTCAGCTTTTCCAACCGAATACTTTGCTGTTTAAGGTTTTGTCACATCCATATCTTAATCTGTCTTCCCTGAAACTTTTGGTTAACTAACAAGAGTGTACTCTATGAAATATTTCAATAAATATTGCAGGCTGTTTGGTAACATAAGATATTATCAAGAAAATAAAAATTGTTCTTATGTTGGATGAGTAGGAAGGTAACGAACTGATGACAAATATAATTTCAGCTCCAGAATAATTTGTCAAGGCCAAGTCTACATAAAATAAATGAAATTAATAGTTGTTTGCGCAACTCCGAAAATAAAACATAATTATAATATAAACGTACGTGTAAATTATACAAGAATATTAATTTTTTAATCTGCCAGATTCAATCTTAAAATTATGGCACATTTGGGTAGAATTCGTACCTACTGTCTTAATATTTCTGCAAGCGTAACTCTTACTCGCATTATCAAGTCTGCAAACATAAACTCAAATTATTCTTACTCTCGTGATTTTGCGTTTAAAAACTAAGTCCTTGGTGTAATCTCTTTACGAGTCCAAACGTTAATACGTTAAAGAATTCTTAATAAAAACAAATACACATTGCCGTGGGTCACAAGACCCAGACTAATACATTCCACATGTTCATAAACAATAATCTTAAATATTTCCTTTCATATCATCCTCCCAAATATCTTTTATGCATTTTTTATTTCGACCATTAATCATTGCTCCGCGTATATAATAGAAGTTTATGGACGTTTCAAAGTTGCTTGCAGCTTCCGTCATCACGGCCCGAATTTATAACTTGTGTTGGGCAAGGCCGTGGTCTAGGCAACACGGAGTTTTCCTCCGTGGCATCCCAACAATTACTCCATTCACACACAGAAGAAGGCAATGGCAAACCACTTCTGGATCATCTGCCAAGAACGTATATGAACAGGTCCCAGTCCGAGAAAAGGATGGAAGGATCCTGTTCATATGGACCTGTCTTCAGACAGAACACTAAATAAATAAATGATGGCCACGGTGGTCTAGCGGTTAGAACGCTGGCCTTGTAATCCTGGGGTCTCGGGTTTGATTCCCGGCGGTGCCCGAATTTATAACTTGTGTTGGGCAAGGCCGTGGTCTAGGCAACACGGAGTTTTCCTCCGTGCCATCCCAACAATTACTCCATTCACACACAGAAGAAGGCAATGGCAAACCACTTCTGGATCATCTGCCAAGAACGTATATGAACAGGTCCCAGTCCGAGAAAAGGATGGAAGGATCGTGTTCATACGGACCTGTCGTCAGACAGAACACTAATATTATTATATTAACCTAGTGTTGTTATTTGTTTAAAATGTCAAATACCAACCGCCCACAGGCCCCAGAGAGAACCGAGTTGTCTCCGACACATGTGCCATGTTAAAACAATGTGTGTGCTGGAGCTCATTTGTGCCTGGATGTCCGACGTGCGCGATCAAAGCCTTGCCCCTACGGTATTGTATTGATTTCGACCTTTAGTGCAATGGCGGTAGTGTATTTCCCAAATTAGTTTTCGTGTAGCTCCATTTGTTACAAGAATAAACGACATAGGTCTATTTAAAATGGGCTTAAACGTATTTTACAAATTAATTCTTTGCCATTTTAATCCACTCGTTGGTAAAAATAGTTTTATTCATTACGGAAACTCTGCATTGTACAGATTCTCCAACAACAAAAAATTGGAACAGTTACGAGGAACTTAATAAATTGTACTTTTCATCGAGTGTTATTAGGTGAGACAAAATCAAGGACGATGAGATGGTCGGACGTGTAGTATGCATGAGAGTTACAAGAAATGCGCATTTTGTTTAGCCTAAAAGTAAAGAGTCCACTTGTAAGACCTAGATGTAGATGGAAGGATAATGTTTAAAATCGATCTTATGGAAATAGAGTGTGAATGTGTGTAGTCTATGTCCATCTGTCTCAGGATAGGGTCCAGTGTGAGGCTGTTCAAAATACGGAATTGTAAGATTGAGTGAGTCCGTAGATGGCTGTCTTCAAGGGTTGTAGCTCCGTGTAGTCTGGTAGAAGTTGACAAACATTTCAGAGGTTCTAGCCGCCTCCATCATCAGGTCGCTACAACCCAGAAGACACCCGTCTTCATGGTAAGAAAATCAGTCAAATTATTTACCAGTAGCAGCCAGTTATCTAACACGTTTTAGGAAATTAGATTTAATTTTCTCGGCCACAATTTCGAAATTAAATTTTGATTTTCAAATTGTTTAGATAGTGTAATAAGAAAATTAACATAATATTACGGATATTCATTGCATTGTAATTACTTTATGTAACCTTAAAAAAATAGTAAAATTCGGATGTTATGAAATATTAATGTTATCGGCTAATGGTTTTTGTTTATGTACTTAACTAGAATCATTTTCTTACCATAAGATAAGTTGATACGCTTTGTTATAGAAAGTTAATTTGGAATTTAAGGCATAGATTAGCATTTTTACTGTTTTAGGACGCTAAGTTATAGCCATGGTGTCATTCAAAATAAAATTAACACCAAAAGACTTGTAAAAATGAAGCTTTTAAAGTATTATAGAGTCAATATGAATTCTTAAAATATATAGATGGTAGTTTTTCAGGCGGTCAACAAATTCTCCGTCTTTATGGAACTCAAAACTCATTACCACATTCACAAGATCCTTTCACCATTCTCTATCCTGAGTCAGATAAATCCCATCAATACACTCCATTCTTATTTCACTAAATACATTTTAATATTATCTTCCCATACATGCCTAGGTCTTCAGAATGATCTGTTACACTAAGACTTCCCAACCAAAATTACGTATGCATTTCTAATCTCCCTACGTGCATTAGATGCTTTGCCCTATCTAACCATTTCATACTCCATAATTCTTTATTTGGTCTTCGTAATAATATCTGGACAATGGCTCTGTTAGTTGAGCAGTTTTCTGTACCATTCTGTAATTTAATCCGTCTTGTCTTTAGTATGCTGTTTTAAAACGCCCATAATCTATGTTCTTCCCAATATGTGATGGAGCCAGTTTCGTATAAATACAAGATAAAAAATAAAACTGTACTTCTGTATACAGGGTTATACATAATTCCCTGACAAATTACAATAAAATCTCTAGACTCGAATAATGCAATGGATGGTAATATAGGACATGCCGACAGTGATCAATAACACCAACAAAATCATCCAGTATCAGATGGGATCTGAAACGAAATTTTATCGCCTGCTTTAATATTTCCAGAGATACAGATATGTGTTTCTTAAAATAATAATTCAGGAGTGAGACAGAATAAATAATATATCGTTCACAATGTAGGTCTATACATCATTAGCAAATCATACAAAATATTTATATACAAGATCATACCCAGGTTTATGCTAACGTTGTCCATTTGTAAATGTAGCCAGCGTTCACTTATAAAGTCATTTACAACTTTGAATTGTTCCTTACAGAGCCTCCTTAACACAACAAAATAGACGTATAACACAAATATCTTCGTCAGTTGTTATGGCGCAACAATTCCTATTATCCTAGTTTAATTTTAACCGTCTAATCACAATAAAATATTTTATTAAATATTAAAATATTATTATTACAATTAACATTTAATATTTAAAATATTTAAAATATATTAAAATGATGCTCTTTCTATCGAAATGTTCGATTTACAATTAGAGCATCATCTTTTTCACGACATGTTTCGGTTTTCAATGAACCATCTTCAGGTGCATAATCAATATAAATTTAAATGTAATATTCTAAATGCAATCCTTCGTCAGATATCCATTAAATATCTAATTGTAAATCGAACATTTCGATAGAAAGAGCCTCATTTTAATATATTTTAATATATTTTAAATATTTTAAATATTAAATGTTGATTGTAATAATAATATTTTAATATTTAATAAAATATTTTATTGTGATTAGACGGTTAAAATTAAACAATTATAATCATCACAATATGACGCAACATTATCATCTCCTATTATCCTGTTCATAAAATTTTAATAATTGTTTATGCTAATTAATAATTCAGGTCGAAATAACTGTCATAAAACACCATTTTATACGTTTCATAAAACCTCTACTATCTTTGATAAAAATTGAATATTACTGAGTCGGCATTTGTAAAAGTGCCAAACCTAATATTTAAATTCTGTAAACAAATATTAAAGTTGACGGCCACAATAACATTGACATACTAGGAACAACGTAAATATTATATCTTCGCAAATACTAAGAAGTTGTAGGCGAATCTTATTATAGCAGAACTGTTTACCAGAATTAATAAGTGTTTTTTGTTCAGTCACTATGCCACAAGGCATATATATATATATATATATATATATATATATATATATATATATATACGGACATGTGACACAGTAATAACTTACTATTATTCAGCTATAAAATTATTCGTTAAGAATGACTCGAAAATGTAAAGGAATAAAAACAGGAAGTCATAAATACTATATCATAAGGTCAAAAATCCCATAAAAGTGTTACCATGACAACTGTTTAACAAAATACACATACGCAAATAGGGATTTATAAAAGTTAATCATCAACCAACACTTTTTAATTATATGTACAGACAGCGAATTTCTCGAACGTGTTTATATTTTATGAAATACCTTGTAAAAAGTAACATATACTCGTATACCTTATGAGTGTCACAAATGTCGTGTGCATGTACTCCATTTTATAAATAGCTACCAGCTGATTCAAGATTAAAAAAATTTAAAAAATATAACATTAAACTTTTAATGAATACCTTACATAATATCATCCTTAAAGTAAATTAAAATGCATTTTTGTAAAACAAAGTGTAGTTTTAGACGTTTAGAAATCTATTATAAAATGCATAAAAAACTTAAGATATGTGTAAATATTCATATATGTATTTATAAAATGGCTTTCTTAATCCAAAATAAGTTGTCAAAATTACCGGACAAAGTGTAGTGTAGTGTAGTGTAGTGTAGTGTAGTGTGTCATGTTACAAACGGAGAGAGAGTCAGATAGACGGACGTGATAAACTAATAGAATAGGATTGTTATTGCCTTCATAAATAATTAACTTATGTACATTTTGTTTTTAGGAATACACGTTCAGACACTAAGTGTTGAAGCAGATGTCTGTACTCTTCTCATAGTAATATTAACACTTTTTGTCAGTACTTTTTGGTGAATTCAAATCATCTTTAAAAAGATTTTTCGTCGTAGTAATGCAACCGATAAAATGTTTGATTCAGCGAGCCCCATTAGATCGAAGACGTATAAGTTTGCAGTTCAGACTTAAATATAGTTGTCTTACAACAGGACGATCGAAGAGTTATTATTATCATTCGGGAAAACAGTTAATCAATACACCAGGGATTCTCAAACTTTGTCAGACCTTAGGAAATATTTTCCCATTCTTATCAGATCGCGGACCGTAAAATTATAAATTATAACAGTTCATTTAAACTCTTATGTTCATTTAAATGCTACTAAGTTAGGTCCACCATTGCAAGCAGTTTTACATAATACTAAATAATTTTTTAACAAACTCTGTTACTATTTGAGATTTCAGATCCTCATGGCGGTGAATATGTAGATGGTCTTCTGGGTTGTTGTCAGAGGTACTTACTGCCTCCATCATCAGGGTTTGATAATGGAAGCACCAAACATGTTTAAAATTTTATCATACGGGACGATACGGATATAAATACGTGGGAATCATAAAATATATCTGCGGTCCGCTGTTTGAGAACCTCTGATCAATACGATGTTCGTCTGAGGTGTTGCGCTGTGTAGTATTTGGGATGTATGTCGATAGTTGAAATGCATGTACACTAGAATCGTGCTCTGGTCTTAAGTCGGAGAACTCGGAAACCGGATTTGAATTGTTTTTATAGCGATACGAACATAGTTGGTGATCTTCTGGGTTGTTTTCTGTCTATACCATTTTACCCAAGAATTCTTAACTGTGAAGGTGTAGGAAGGTTAATTACATTATTTTCTAACTTTAAGTAACATACGAATCTTCGTAACATTTTCGGTCGTTGTGCTCGAAGATGGTCGTCCAGAACGCTCGTCATCATCGACAGAGGTTCGGCCATTTTTAAAACGTGAATGCCACACAAAAGTTTGTGCACGACCCATTGCGGACTCCCCAAATGCTTGCTTTAGCATTTCATAGGTTTCCGTAGCCGTTTTGGCGAGTTTTTGGCAAAATTTGATGCACACGCCATTCCGAAATCGCAGGAGGGTCGGTGTAATGCACTACCAAAACGCCCGTAACTAAGAAACAAATGCTAATTCGATGATTCCGGCTGGCACACTGATTCACTATGAATGTAGGCCGCACCCCCTAGAGGCAGAAGCTCGTACTACATCCGGTTCACCCTCTATTGACACAGTCTTGAAACTTTCCGATCGCACCTCGTATCTTACAGGTTTCTGGTAATCGATTATTACCACAATAATATTCGGCGACAAATTTCTTATTCTTTAACAAGAAATAAACCTAAAAACCATTCCGAGACTGACACTTTTATTTTATATTTATTTCTGATCCACGTCATGTTATTTTAAGGATTACGTAACATTTAGTAGACTTCATAGGGTATAATTTTTACATGTTAGACCCCACTTTATTTGACACTATCGATCTATATTTTGTGGTACTTTTATACAGACTATTTCTAAAAATAAGCGTTAGTTTTAACTGCGTATAATTACCAAACTATATAAAAATATTATTATATTTGATGTCTCAGAATAAAGCTCTTTTGAGATAATGTACTGCCCCTGGTGGAAATGTCGTAAAGCAACAGCGATCAAGATTTTGTATACAATAGAAAATCTTTTGTTCTCATTGAAACGAATTTTAAAAAGGAGCGTATTTGTAAAAATATTCTGTCTGTGTCTCGTATTACAGCGCGCGACGTGAGTATATTTATTTGGTTTGTTGTGTTAGATTTGTAAACATTGAAAGGGCATGCACTGCGTATTCTTCTAGGTGATGTCACGAGTAGCTGCTCTCTGCAGGGATGAAGGCTGGACATGCGAACAAGGAGACCCCGGGGATTATCGCTCGGTATTATTGGGTAAGTAGACACTTCCCGGTCTAATATAATAATTCTGATGTAGCTTATTGACAAAACACTAACTACATTGGAACAGAGCCCTTTTTGAGAAACACATTGTCTACTCTCCGCTGGTAAAAAAGTGTCCCTCGACTTTTATAGAACCCAAAGGTTCATTACCGTTTTGCAAAAGCCCACTACAGGTCCCTGTCTAGTGCCAGACGAATAAAATTAACATCTTCCAATCACATTTCTTTAAGATCCATTTTAATAATATCTCATGACTAAGTATTTCTAAACTTCACCTTCCTTCAGCCTTATTTTATTTATTTAGTGTTCTGTCTGACGACAGGTCCATATGAACAGGATCCTTCCATCCTTTTCTCGGACTGGGACCTGTTCATATACGTTCTTGGCAGATGATCCAGAAGTGGTTTGCCATTGCCTTCTTCTGTGTGTGAATGGAGTAATTGTTGGGATGCCACGGAGGAAAACTCCGTGTTGCCTAGACCACGGCCTTGCCCAACACAAGTTATAAATTCGGGCACCGCCGGGAATCGAACCCGAGACCCCAGGATTACAAGGCCAGCGTTCTAACCGCTAGACCACCGTGGCCATCATTTATTTATTTAGTGTTCTGTCTGACGACAGGTCCATATGAACAGGATCCTTCCATCCTTTTCTCGGACTGGGACCTGTTCATATACGTTCTTGGCAGATGATCCAGAAGTGGTTTGCCATTGCCTTCTTCTGTGTGTGAATGGAGTAATTGTTGGGATGCCACGGAGGAAAACTCCGTGTTGCCTAGACCACGGCCTTGCCCAACACAATTTATAAATTCGGGTACCGCCGGGAATCTAACCCGAGACCCCCAGGATTACAAGGCCAGCGTTCTAACCGCTAGACCACCGTGGCCACCCTTCAGGCTTACCAAAAAATATTGTGTACAAATTTATCATAACTCTAATGCGCTCTACATGGTCTTCCCATCTCATATTCCTTGATTTGATCGTTCTAATAATTAGTTTTATTAGTGAATAAATTACGATTCTACGTTCTACGTCAAGTGTATGACTGTCAATACATCCAGTCACAAACTGGAAATATTAGTCTAAATCTTGAATCATCGAAGTGTGTAACGTACTCTTTAGATTCATTTACATTATTTTTTTTTTTGAAAAATTTCACTAAATTTTACTAAAAATTTGTATGGGACAAGAATGATACTGAATCGGCAGACGATTTCCGAGTAATATTTTTTTTTTAGTTAAGGTTTATCTACTAAAATTTTGTAAACGTCTCTTGTTTCCACTTGCTTCTCGGTTTCTCTCAGGTGGGTCTCGTGCTTCTGTCCACGGGAATCGGACTCCTCGCAGTGTTGGCGTATTGGCTGCGTCGGTGCAGGTACGGACACTGCGCCTTGGCGCCATGATTTTGTCCACAACTGAGTAGGTAGGACTGTCTTCAAATCCTATTTTAACCAGCCACATAATTTTCTTATACCTTGGGACATTAATACAAACTCGGGATGAATGCTGTTCGTAAACCCAATCTATAAATGTGTTTCCTTGTAGCGAACTTTTCTTGCAGTAAAATTTTCAGGAATTGATAAAACATTTAGGAGTAAGAGCCTCAGTTCCACGCACGAGGGTCTCCTTACAACTTCTGAAACAGAAAATAGATTCATGTTGGATGATCGTATAACCAACAAGATGCGAAGTCGATCTATCGACCTTGCGACTCGTCGTAACATAACTCCGAACATCATTAACGACACAGAGCAGAACATATGAACACATGTTAAAAATATGTTATTTACATAATTTCAGGGGATATTTTATTAGTTTGATTTTTCAAAATGAATCCTAGAAAAGGATTGAATCGACGACTGTTTGCGGTTTTTAATTTCCTTGTGTTTTGCACCAAGAAAGTGCAAAACAACCAATTATTTTGAGATAGAAAGACATTCAACGAGCACTAATGCAGATCTACTAACTTTGGACTGAATCATCTAGTTTCATTTTACATTGCTCTACGAAAGTTCTAAGTGTCTATAAGATAAGGAGGATGTAACTATTTGAGAGATTTGGTAACGTACGAGGCTCGTCCACAAAGTACGTTTCCCTGGGGCCGTTTACAGAAACAAAACACAATTTCATGGAAATATTTATTGCAACAGATACAGCAAGTGTCCAGCTATTTTTCAACATATTCGCCACCGGAATTGAGACATTGGTCATACCGTGGGACCAACTTTTGAATACCTGTGTCGTAGAAGTCTGCCGCCTGGGATTGGAACCACTGTGTGACAACCATCTCCGCCTCTCTGTCATTCTCAAAACGCTGACGCTGACCGGACAGGAATTTCTTGAGGTGTAGTAAAAGATGGAAATCACTGGGAGCGAGGTCCGGGCTGTAGGGTGGATGATTAAACACCTCCCAGCTGAACTCCTGCAGGAGACTTGCTGTCCGTCGAGCCGTGTGCGGCCTAGCGTTATCACTGACCGCACTTCACAGTCGGCGGGAGCTGGAATAAGAACCTCCATCTTCAACAGCTGCAACGATGCTACTGTGAGAACGCGGGAAGTGCCTTTAGTGCATGCGCCATGCTACGTCATTGCTCTATCACGTACGCACAGTCGTTTCGCGCAATATAAGGTTTGCTAGCTGTGGGACGAGTGGGAAACTTACTTTGAGGACGCGCCTCGTACTTAAATGTAGGTAATTCACACCACTGTAAAAAAAAGTTACCACCCACTCTGCAGTCCACATATATTTAGATCACACAAAATCTTAGATGTCAGAGAGAAATATTCTAACATATTATAGAAGTCTCATATCTTAGGAATGTTAGAAATTTCTTAAGACATGTGAATGAGCATTGTATATCTATTTATCTACAGATTAACTCATAAAGCTGCTTGTTTGTAATAATGGAACGTAAAGTTAAATTCTTTTGTTCCAAGAAGTTTAAAAAATAGAATTATACCTCTTAATCTTCCTCAAACCTTAAAAGACTACCATCTGTACCATCTGCTCTATCATTTTTAAATTCATTTAGAATTATTTCTGCCAAACCGTAAATACCTGGTTGACCATACTCATGTCAAATTGAGGTCACGTAAAGATCAAGGTCATATGGAAGTCACGACAAAATCGGCCCAGTAGTTTCCCAGATACGGGTCTTTAATTTTCTCAAGGTCTGTCTGTACTGAGTTCATGAAGATAAAAATTGGTACACACCTGTGGATAAGTTTACCTTCGTGAGAGTCTTAAATCTCTTTTATGAGGTGTTAATGGTTTTCCTCAGTATCGCCTTCTCTGTTCGCCTTTGCAATCACCTCGACGCAGTTCATAAGGCTTCATTAAGTAAGTAATTAAATAAATCGGTTTAATAGTCATTAGTGGGACGCACACATATAACACGTGATAATATAATTATACCCTTTCCTTGACGAATAAAAATAGGTTATAGATATCTTTAAATAAACCGGAAACCTATGAAATTGACACTTCACGTAACGTGATAAATGTATTTCTCTGGTATCAAGACAGTTTTTGTGGCTCTAGAAGAGAAACACGTGACAAGGTGTAACACACGATACAGGAAACAAAGCCTTGTAAATGTCAGCCAAATAGGATGAAAGAACATTGGTTGGACTTCTTCGTGAAAAGCTTTGTCAGTTAACAGCCATCTACAGCCAGCTAAAGTAACGGAGCAGCCATGTTTAATATATATCAAAGTATATCACGCAAGGAAGATGGAGATAAGGAACTTCAGACAACGGGTCACGATCGATTTTGCACCCATCATCAGCCCAGAAGTTATTATCGACGTCGAAAACGTCCGATGTCGAGAAGAGCCCAATCAGTTTCAGAACTTCAAACTCGCGTTCCTGTTAGTGCGAAGTTGGGGCTCAGGAAACAACGTTCCGTTTCTACGGATGATGAGGAAGGTTCAAGTTTTATAAAAACTGGAATAGTTTCCATACCTGGAGAGAGAACACCTCTTCTTGCCAACAGAATTGACTCTCTAGCGAAATTATTTTCTCGTGTTACATTATCACCAAATGGTACAAATAATCCCAATCCAAGAGGTTCACAAAGGTAAGTTCAATTAAAATTTAATAAGATAGTGTAGTTGCGTCATATTGTGATTTATTAAATTAAAATTAAATTATTTGGTTATTCCGTCAAATCACAATGTATTTAAAATAAGATAATTAAAATAATTAAAATATCATTCTGTGTTCCATATCGAATAATCGATAACTGTTCCAATTGTAAATCGATTATTCGATATGGAACACAGAATGATATTTTAATTATTTTAATTATCTTATTTTAAATACATTGTGATTTGACGGAATAACCAAATAATTTAATTTTAAAATTTAATGTTTTCACACATTTTTTTCTCGTAACTAACAAACTACCGTTACCATTTATATAAAAAGTTCTTTGGATATTTTCCATCGCCTAAAATAATAGTATACACAATAAAATTGAAACGACGTTTCGGAGATGGGGCTCTATCTCCGTCTTTATGTACCTACAGAGCCCCATCTCCGAAACGTCGTTTCAATTTCATTGTGTATTTTATTATTTTAGACGATGGAAAATGGCCTAAAAACATTTTATTTAAATAACTCACCATCGTCACGAACTTTTAGATCTGAGATACCGTTACCATATTCACCAAAGCCCGCAAAAATTTCCTATTCTCTGCCAAATATATCCAGACCACATCATATCATATTTATGTAAGAGCTATTTTAATATTATCCCGACATCTTCGATCTTATCTTCAAGTCTAAATATTCTCGTCATTACCCTGTTCTCACTCCCTTAACGTAGGAGACCAAGTTCTACACCCATACAAAACCAGATCAAATAATTCTTATAGTTAAGTTTTACGTATTTAGGTAGGGGGCGGTAATATTGGAGATTCTGGACTTAACATTAGCGAGCACTCCCTGAATTTAACCGGCTTTTAAAATCTTTCCGAACACAATTTTGAAGAGTCCATCGCCCTGACGATGAAGGCAGCAACGACTTATGAAACGTTGATAAAAATCTACCATACTACACGGCGCTACAACCCAGAAGACAGAAATCTTCATCGCCCTGATGACGGAGGCAGTATGACCTCAGAAACGTCGGTAAACATCTACCAGACTACACAGCGCAACAACCCAGAAGACAAGAAATCTTCATCGCCCTGATGATGGAGGCAGTATGACCTCTGAAACGTTGGTAAACATCGACCAGACTACACAGCGCAAGAACCCAGAAGACAGAAATCTTCATACTCATCGCCCTGATAATGGAGGCAGTATGACCTCTGAAACGTTGGTAAACATCGACCAGACTACACAGCGCAAGAACCCAGAAGACAGAAATCTTCATACTCATCGCCCTGATAATGGAGGCAGTATGACCTCTGAAACGTTGGTTAACATCGACCAGACTACACAGCGCAACAATCCAGAAGACAGAAATCTTCATACTCATCGCCCTGATAATGGAGGCAGTATGACCTCTGAAACGTTGGTAAACATCGACCAGACTACACAGCGCAACAACCCAGAAGACAGAAATCTTCATACTCATCGCCCTGATAATGGAGGCAGTATGACCTCTGAAACGTTGGTTAACATCGACCAGACTACACAGCGCAACAACCCAGAAGACAGAAATCTTCATACTCATCGCCCTGATAATGGAGGCAGTATGACCTCTGAAACGTTGGTTAACATCGACCAGTCTACACGGCGCTACAACCCAGAAGACAGAAATCTTCATACTCACCGCTGTTAGGACCTCAAATCCTACTTAATAACTTCCTAATTTGCTACACGCGGCTTATTTTGCCAGAAGTCCTCTAGAATGGTTGTGAATTACATTTATACGTTAAGTAGAAGGCTGTAATGTTACTCTTAAGGCGAGAGCATTCTTAATCATAGAATTTTTACAACGGGAGAAAGAATATCTTGAGTCAAATGTGTATATTACCACGTGTCAGAAAAAGTATTACACGTCAGTAGTGGATAATCATTGAACGTAGAAGGATTGTACACAAAGACGTGATAAAATCATAGGAATTGAATATTGACAGAGACTTATAAATATTGATTAGTTTGTGATTGATCACTCTGCTACCTGACACGATGTTTGTAAATGAACACAACAAAGTTTATTGAGATTGAATGATCATAAGAAACAAAAGGAATAAAGGAAAAATTTTAAAATATTTTTTTGATTCAAGGATGAACAAAGCAGACATACTGAATGGTGGATAAACACCAAGGCGAAGTATGTTAACGAACAATGTTTAATAACAAAATTGATTGAAAATTGTTTGAGAAAGATACTTCTGAACGGTTATTGTGAAAAATGTTGATAGACACTCGATATACAGACCAAAAATTCTTTTTAGAAACATTTATTCTGTTGAAACTGTAATTTTTTGACAAAGATGTCAAGCCTTGACAAAGATTTAATTATATGCAGCGACGTGTTTATTGTAATAAGTGGTGAGACAATATAAATAAACGTAAACTAAAAATGAGGATAACGACCTTGCAGGGCTAATGTTCTTTGCATACCGTAGCATTGAGGCGTACTTAGAAATTTTACGATATTTTCGATTTTTAGCGTTCATAAGCAAACCAGTTGGGCGTGTTTATGACGTCAGAAACACTTCAATTTCTTGGCGTCAGAAGATACAAAACATATAATAAAAATATAATGAAAAATACTGAAGGTACTTACTGTCTCCGTCATCAGGGCATCCTCTGAAACGACGGTCAATTTCTACCAGGCTACACGGTGCAGCATCCCAGAAGACAACAATTTTCGTAGTATTTTAAAATCTAAGTGGTTTAGAAGTAACTGAATAAATCTGAAATTTGAAAGAAATTATTAATATGGCTACTGATCATCTAATTGATTTACGTCTTGGAACAGAGCTCTTATTTAAAAATTAATAGTCGCTCAGGTAATAAAATTTCATTTATTTTATGGAACCAGAAATTTCATTCATGTCGAGATCCCGCTTATTAGTAGATAAAATGTTATTGTATTAATATTCCTGGATTTAATATTTAACAGAAACATGATTATACTGATTATTCTATGTTTATTTGCAGTCTACATTAGAATATACTGCACGTTACTTCTATATGTAAAAAGAATTCGAGATTCTTTTTAATTATGTTACAGTTACAACTTATGAATATTTGTATCTTATATGCGTCATGTTTGTGTTTGATTAAATATATTTATTTTGTACAGTCTATACACAAACGCTAAAAAATATAATGTAAAATCGTATTTACGATTAAGAGCGCTAATATAATATTTTACACAACAAAATGTTTTAATATTATATAATTTTTACAACACCAATAAACTTCAAACGTTTGTGTATAGACTGTACAAAATAAATATATTTATGAATATTTGTTATAATTATGATGGACTAACTTTTAGTGTTAAGAATCCAGCCACATATAACGAATTAGGTTTTGAGATTTTTACGGCGGTGAGTTTGAAGATGTCTGTCTTCTGGGTTACAGCGCCATGTAGTCTGGTAGTAGTTTACCAAGGCAAAAGGACCTCTGAAACGTTGGTAAACTTCTATCAGACTACACGACGCTGTAACCCAGAAGACAGACATCTTCGTATGTTTAACGAATAACAGAAAACGTGTAGGTTTTCTCTTAAGTATTCAATATTATTTTCTATAACTTCATATATTTCCTCTTGATGTTGTAGATGTTTGTAATTTTCATGTATTGCGTCCGATCACAAATTGAAAACATCATCTATTTTTTCGGGTCAATCTTTTAAGACTTCAGATGTTATGGCCGGAGACATACAACGTGAATTCCATGATCGTTGGTCGTTAAACAAATATCCCTGCTATGTTATCGCAAGAAGACAGAATTGAGAGATGTTTTATCAACGTTTGACTTCTGTAATTCATATTTCAATGAAAAAACAAAAAAAAAACAATGATAATGTCGAGAGATTGGATTTTTGAAAACTTTTGTTTACCTTTGAAACTCGACCAGAAAGCGATGTTAGATGGTAAAGTTTCTGTGTATGTGAGAAAAGTAATTTGTAAGTTGAGATCAAACGTTACATTCAGCTGAGATATAGTGAATAACATTTCTCATCTCGTAGTTTATGTTCAGAAACTGTTTCTTTGTCTCTTAGGTAGTATATTTGCGTCATATTGTGAATTAGGTTAATATTTTAATATTTTCCGTCAAATCACAATTTTAATAAGATAATAAAATATATAAAATATTTAAAATATCATTTCACGTTTAAAAATTTACAAATTGGAACGTTCTAATTTGTAAATCGATCTTTCGATGCGGAACGTGAAATGATATTTTAAATATTTTATATATTTTATTATCTTATTAAAATTGTGATTTGACGGAAAATATTAAAATATTTGTCTCTTAGGTTATTGTCGACGAAACTGTGACTATGGTCGGGATCGATTACCAATTAACTCCGAGGAATAGAGTAGATAATAGTTGCTAAGCTAATCAAGAAATTTCCTTTATTTTATGGAAACAGAAGGTCTGTTATTAATACCGGTGAATACAGGTATCTGCTGTACCGACACTAGAAAACCCCTCGAACACAATGGCTCTGATTGTTCGCACTGCTTGGGCTGAGGGTCATGTAACCGTCCACATTTACGGATGCATACATGACGGAACACGAGCGGAAGTAGTCGGGATAAACCTCTATGCGAACCTGCTGGTTTCCGGTATACGAAAACCCAAATCAGCATGGTTTCCGAACAGACACGACGTCTCTATACCTAGTGTCCCAACAACTCCGTGGCAACTGTACAAGCTTGTTCCATCAATATCACTGACATTATGTGCTATATATATCGGGTCTGTCGCTACGAGGTTAGAAGACAAGTTGATTTTATTGATAACAATGTGTTCTGGAGGGAAATAATTCAAAGAAGAGAAATTTCAGGGTTTGTTCTAATGTAATCAAGGGGGTGGTTAGGTCAAGGTCATATCAATATCAGGCAAATCCTCTGCCTAGTGGAGGCATTTGAAACTTCAAGGTCATTTAAAGGTCATTAAAATTGCATGAGATTTCTTGCCGAACCGTAGAGGCGATTGCCATTTCGAAGTTAGGTCAATTTCAGGTCAAGGTCATGCCAAGGTCACATCAGTGTCAGGCCAATCGTCTACCTAGTAGAGACAATTGAAATTTCAATGACATAATAAAGAACATGCGATTTCTTAGGCTTGGTTAGGTTAGGTTATGTTAGGTTAGGTTATGTTATGTTAGGTAAGGTTAGGTTAGGTTAGGTTAGGTTATGTTAGGTAAGGTTAGGTACATTAGGTTACGAGAGGTAATGTTATGTTGAGTTATTTTAGGTTAAGTTAGGTTGAATTAGATTAAGATAGGTTAGGTTATGTTGTGTTAGGTTAGGTTGGGTTAGATTAGGTAAGTTAGGTTGTGTTAGGTTGGGTTAGATTAGGTTGGATTATGTTAGGCCATGTTTAGGTCAAGGTCATACCAAGATAACATCAATGTGAAGCCAGTCCTCTGGCTAGTAGAGGCATTTTTAATTTCAAGGTAACAAAAAAAGCATGCGATTTCTTGGCGAAACGTAGGATTGGGAGAGGCGATTGTAAGTCAAGGTTGGGCTCTGAATTGTTGGGCGTGTGGTCCCCATAGTATAAACAATTGTCAATCAAAAAGTTGGTCGAGACGAAGTGAATGTGTTTACATTGATGTAAGATGTGGTAATTGTTTGGTTTTATAGTCACCTAACTTTTGTAGACACATGGACCCTTAACGAGTTAGTTTCCAAAGAATTGGATAAACAAACTTTCTAATTGCATCATTGTTTATCGAACTAAAACGTGAAACATCGCGTTGAAATATTTCTTATTTTCCATCGGCTACTCCATACTACTTACGGAAAATTATTTTCATGTAAGCCACTGATTCTTACTTCATAATGCCTCATGATTACTCTTACATCTATGACTGCATGTAGCGTTGTTTATGTAAGTAAGAAGTTAATCAGTTGATTATATTTTTGTTCTTTCATAAATGGAATTTGTTGGTAGTTTCACAATGTTGGAATTTAATAAAAAAAAAGGACGCTGTTAGTGGAATGTGAACTTTATGGAATATTTATTACTATGTATATTTACTGTTCTACATTCTCCCGTAAATTTTTACGGGTAATATAAAAGTTTTAATATAATTTGTGGTCGTCCTACTTAATATTAAGTACAGTGTAGAAATATAACAATTCTCCTAGCTTCAGGATAGAAACAAATGAGTTTTTTTTTTGGGGGGGGGAGGGGGACGTTTGTAGGAGTGTTCGTTGCCCCAATACATTATTTAAACTGTGTGTGTTTCTTCCTGAATACGGGTCATTACTCTCTTTCGTAGTATACATTAATCTCCTCTGCTGTTAGCCTCAAAGCTAAACATACTTTTCGATGGAAAGCTCAGTAACTTAGCTTAAAAACAGTTTAGATAAACATTTGCTATTCTGGTACAATGATACATTTGTTTTTATTTTGTTAATGTGCCATTTTATTGTAGTATTTGGAAGTCCTAACGTAAACCTGTCTTTTACCAGTCAGCGGGAAATATTTTAGCTCGCCCTGACAGACAGGTCAGTGTTGGAAAAGTCTTTTTATTCTCTTAAGTTCTATTTGGTTTAAAACCTAGGAAGTGCAGCTAGATCGTGTTTTCTCTTACAAAATGTGAACAAATTTCAGAAACTTTACATTCTCTACTCTAATTCTGTCTTAGGAGAGATTCGATTTGTTTTTTATTTTTTTAAAAATAGTGTAGTTGCGTCATATTGTGATTTATTAAATTAAAATTAAATTATTTGGTTATTCCGTCAAATCACAATGTATTTAAAATAAGATAATTAAAATAATTAGCAACCGCATTCAGTTTTAAACCATGATCGGATACAGTAATACTTCTGAATCACCTCCAGACACAACTGTGTTGTCTACTATTTCATCTCTGGTATGTTTTATTTTACTTTCCTTATAATATTATTTATTTATTTAATTGTTTTCTATATTCATCCATATTCAATAATGTTTCTTTGAATCATTTACTTCTCAGACCGATGTAAACATCAAAAGCATCACTTCAAACAATAAAGTTGATCCATTATATGAAAATATCTGGACACGACCTCCAAAACTACACTACGAAAAAATTGTAAAAAATTGTAATTGAGTTTTAAATTTAATATAATTTTACACCTGATGATGGTTTAATACAACCGAAACATGTTGTAACTGTTCCAATTGTAAATCGATTATTCGATATGGAACAAAGAATGATATTTTAATTATTTTAATTACCTTATTTTAAATACATTGTGATTTGACGGAATAACCAAATAATTTAATTTTAATTTATTTTGTTTGTAAATTGCTATAAATTTCATTACAATATTTGCATTTTATTCTTAAGATTTTAATAGTTTTATTACGAAAATCCTTATTTTTAATATAATGAAGACGCTGTATTATATTTGTAATTAATATTTAGAATCTTTTTGCATCTTAAGTGCGTCATGTTTGTGTTAAATCAAATACATATATTTATTTTACAGTCTATACACAAACGTATTTAAAATAATGTTGTTAAAATATTATAACATTTACAGTATAAAGTATATTATGTTATAACATAACATATTTTAACAACATTATTTTAAATAAGTTTGTGTATAGACTGTAAAATAAATATATGTATTTAGAATCTTGATGTCAATGCATGAAAATATAATAACGGTATTGAACACGAATTTTTTCGTACGAAATATGGCGAAGGTTAATTTCGTTTTTGCAATATTCCATATTATAGACTCGTATTTCTCGATTCTCAAAAACTGAATAACATCTTACGGATTTTATTAAATAATCCAGAGAATGAAGTTTTTATAGTCCGTGTTCTGTCTTGCATATTTGAATGTATACACGTAGAAGGCAGAGTAAATACATTTCTTTTACTCAGTTGTGTACAAAAAGTGAAAATATTTGGCGTGTGTGATCTACTTTTCCTTTCTTCGTGATCACCAGTACGGCAGAACAGTTCATCATTCAGGATATTTGTATTCATTCGCCAACAGTTTGTCTCGTTGACGCAGAGAAATTCGTACTAGTCAGAGTTCACGGAGAGTGAAATACAATTGTATCCGCCTTGAGTCAGTCGGCTGTTTTCTTTGCTACATATTATGAAATATTTCAAAAATAAGTTCCTTTTTTATAATACAACTTAGTACTGTGTGATTATTATTTTCGTCTCATAAAAAATGTGTCGTGTCATTGTGGCTATTTCATTATCTCTGCAAGATATATTTTAAGTTATTTTAAACTTTTTTTAATTGTTTTTAAACACAATGTACATTAAAGTTTGGTTTTATAATGATAGCCAAGTGTTGTTAAGTGTAATTCTGAATAAGATATACTAAAGGGAATTTCGTTTCGATGGAAGGAAAATACGAAATTTTGATTAGATTGTGAATTCTGCGAAGATATCAGAATTTACATGTAAAATATGACTGCAGTTTATATTAACCATACCAATGTGATATTTTTTAATATTATAACATAGTTATCAGTTGATGGGTGTTACCATTTAATTATTAAGCTATTTATCACAATTTTCACACTGGGCATTACAGAAAAGTTATTTGTTCAAACCAATTAATATAATGTAAACTTTTGAATGAATGATATTTAATTATTGTCTCTTAAATTGATATATTTTTTTAAGGTTTGTGTAAATAAAATCAGAGATTTGATTAGAAGATTTAAAAGAGAAGTGAACAATTTTATATCGAACTTTTATTGGTATTTAACGCCGATGTTAAAAGGACAAATTGTAATGTCTGAAAGGGTGGGCTTATTAAACACGGTTAAGTCTGTGTTTAATTATGTATAAATTAGAACATCGTAAAGCCTAAATTACAGTGTTGCATTATGTTTAAACGGTGTTCTTATAGATAGATCACAAATAAGACAGTGCGTTACAGACGGTTTAAAGTCAATGAATCCTGTTTAGGCAGAGTGTGTTGATCTCAGAATCATACAGCACGTGGTCTTGTGTGTGCGTGTATCATGATCGAACCTCCGACGTTAACCAGTCAGACTGGGCCTGTTTATAATTCCCGATGCCCAGGATTTGAATGTGGACATTTTCCTAGGCGTGATCTTCACAGGCCTCTCAGAAAACAGATTTCAGTGACTGTCGATGGTGGGATTAAAAGTAAAAGAAGGATAAAACGAAGTGTGTCATTTTATTTGAGCTGGATTAACGTTTTTCCGTGTTTGTGCAAGTCGGGAAATGTGATCTCAGACGCATCTTGTGACATTGATAATGGGTGAGTGATATATCGTTATGTAATTACAATAATTTTCTTCTAATCTTAGAACAGTTTTGTCGATGTTGGTATTTGTTGAGTTATAACGCCTTGTGGGCGTAATTTTTCTTATTTAGAATGTTTTTGTATTAGATATTGTAGGTGCGTCATATTGTGATTTTATTTAAAAATAGTATTAAAATATATTAAAATTATCCGTCAATCACAATAAAGTAATATAAGATAATTAAATGGTTAAAATATTATCCTTTGTTCCGTATCGAGTACTCGATTTACATATGGAACATTCTCGACATGTTTCGGCTTTCATAGAGTCAATAACCAACCTCGCTCCGATATGATGTACTTCTGATCTCTCCTCTTACAAATTCGATATTACTTCTCTGACCAATATACGCAGCATTAACATCACTCCGACAATACGATTGCATCAATGATATATAACACAACAATAAATGTTGATACAATATGAAAAACGAAGAAATGATAAGAAAATTAAAAATTAAAAATTAGTAATTGAATTAAGAGTTTATAACATACACCTGATGACGGCTCTATGAAAGCCGAAACATGTCGAGAATGTTCCATATGTAAATCGAGTACTCGATACGGAACAAAGGATAATATTTTAACCATTTAATTATCTTATATTACTTTATTGTGATTGACGGACAATTTTAATATATTTTAATACTAGTTTTTGTATTACTAACATACTTCCTATTGGAGGGACTTTGTAGAAAATCTTACAGCCCGACACCCAAATCAAGAAAATTCTTTGCTTTTTATTTGCATAACTCGAATGTTCGTTATAATGTTCACAGAAGCCCACCTTGAGATCCACTCATTATCTTGTCGAGTTGCTTGTTACAGAGGGAAACATTTATTATATTCAGATAAAATACTGTGTGTTCCTTTCCTGTATCAGAGTGTACACAAGTTTTAAATGTTGATAAAATTGATAACTAATTTACTTGTCACCCGTTTCGTTTACATTAAAGGATACACGTACAGAATTCGGTTTCGCTGTCATCATTTGTGTTATTTTGGTCTGCGTGCTGAAGGAAATTATTAGTTTCAATGAAAACAATATCAGTGTCAATCATATGTAAGTTGTGATTACGTTTATGGATCACGAGGCAAAAATTATGACGTGTTGCTATTATGATTGTACGTTTGTTGATAACACCTGTCAGTAACAAGTTATATAGTATTTTTCTTTTATCGAATACCTGTCTTGTTTTCCGTTCATGTCAACATTATAACAGCAGAATGAATAGTTATTTGCAATGCGTATTAACACTGTCTCATGTTTTGCTACCAAAGTTACAAATGATAATAGTTGTCTTGACAACGGTAGTGTTATTTCGTGTTACGTTTAACTTCAACTGTTTCCATAAAGTTCACTAGCATTCAGTAGCTCATTTAATACCCCCCCTCTCTCTCTCTCTGTCGCTTTCAATGTCGTAGTCTTTCTTGAACATTTGAAATTCTCAACTTTTATGAAACACGAAGAATAATCATTTTTAACGAAATTTAAAATAAATTTAGGATACTGTAATCAGGCAATGAACACCTCTGAAACGTCGCTAAAAGTCTTCCAGACTACAAAACGTTACGACCCAGAAGACAAGCCATCTTTTTATTAGCCGTCGTGAAAAAATAAAATTCTAATCTGTTTTTAAATTGGTAATTTATTGGTTACATCCATCCAATGGCGCTATAGCCCAAGTTCGGGCCTTGGTTTCCTTCGATGTGGGAGGTTTCTTTGTTTTTGAAGTGCCCATCTGTGAATAGAGACAAGCCCACTGCCTCTGCACAGTTTTTTTTTACTAAATTCTGATTTGTCTGCTAGAGACATCTAGCAGAGAATCATGATAGACATGAATTAGAAATAGCCGCTGAATTTTGTTTACGAAACATTTCGTATAATGTTCGTAAATCTACGTCATGGGACCACCGTCTTTACTTCCCACCCTTAAAAATCCATCTACATAGACCGGGTTTGACTACTGATGCTGAATGTTCGCTTTTTGCTTATTATGGCTTTAGCTTGATATTTGATTAACAGATAAACACAAATTGAAAATTATTTCAGAAAAAATATATAATAAAGATAATTAATTTAGGGACCCACGATAAATGACTGAAGAAGGCGAATATATCACTTAAGATTTCTTATGATTCTGAATCATGTATTCTGATTAATGAGATCTCATTTAAATAAATTATAAATTTAAAATGGTTATGAAATGGGCAATTAATCTGGGACAGGCCATTCAGATAACCAATAGGAAACGAGAAAGAGGAAAAATTAAATAAACATTAATTGTGGTTAAGTAAATTGACGTCAGGTGGCTCACAGTAGAGTCAAATACAAACTGCAGTCCGGTAACCGTTGTGTAAGAGACAGTATTATATACCTAGGATAATACTAAAACTGATATTAAAGAAATATGGTGTGAATTTATGGAGTCGATGCGTCCTAATAAAAAAAGAGATCAGTATTGGAAACTTATGAATACGAAATTAACCTTCTGGTTCCATAAAATACAAAGAATCTTATTTTATATCTGGGCAACTGTCAGCTTGTGGAAATAACTCTGATACATGGCGTTTAGTCAGCTCATGTGAATTAAGTTTGAGAGGTTTTTTCATGTATTACTATCCCGGGTTCAACTCCAGTAGGAGACTATTGTTAATCCATTTAAATAGCATAGGACAAGACGTAACATAGCATACACGCCACGAAGATTTGTATTTTGTTTGGGAACTGAGAAAACAATGTTCTAAACCGGTGACAGTAACTTAGATACTCGGATAAGATGCAATTAATAACTTTCTTTGATTTTCTGTTTCCCATGCGAAGTCTGGGTTGCGCCTGTAACTGGAAACCTGAAGAAGGTAGATTTCAGAGTGCCAGGCTATAAATAGGCTATACTAGAACAAGATTAATGGTGGTTTGTCACGTACGAAGTAGTTTACTACAGTAGAAGCTGAAACCAAATACAGACCACAGTAAGAACTCCGATATTCAAACACTTCCTTAAGGTACGGGTGCGATCGGAAAGTGTCAAGACTGTGTCAGTAGAGGGCGAACCGGATGTAGTACGAGCTTCTGCCGCTAGGGGGTGCGGCCTACATTCATAGTGAATCAGTGTGCCAGCCGGCATCATCGAATTAGCATTTGTTTCTTACTTACGGGCGTTTTGGTAGTGCATTACACCGACCCTCCTGCGATTTCGGAATGGCGTGTGCATCAAATTTTGCCAAAGACTCGCCAAAACGGCTACGGAAACCTATGAAATGCTAAAGCAAGCATTTGGGGAGTCAGCAATGGGTCGTGCACAAACTTTTGTGTGGCATTCACGTTTTAAAAATGGCCGAACCTTTGTCGATGATGACGAGCGTCCTGGACGACCATCTTCGAGCACAACGCCCGAAAATGTTACGAAGATCGACGTCGTACCATCAACGACTTGTGCGACGTTGTTGGGATAGGCTATGGCACCTGTCAGCTGATTCTAAAGGAAGAACTCCACATGCGACGCATCATGACAACGCGCCAGCGCACACCGCCCTCAAAGTTCGGCAGTTTTTGGCCTCAAACACCATGGCCGTCATCCCGCACCCTCCTTATTCGCCGTGTGACTTCTTCCTCTTCCCAAAGATGAAAATTCAGCTAAAGGGAAGGAGATTTGAGACGATAGAAGAGATTCAGGCAGAATCGCAGATGGTGCTTGACAGGCTGACAAAGAAAGATTTCCAGGGATGCTTCCAGGCTTGGCAGCGGCGCTGGGATCGTTGTGTTCACTCCCAGGGGATCTAGTTCGAGGGTGATGGATGAATTTAATACCTGAGATAAGTGTACCGGTTTTTATAGGCGCAGTCTTGAAACTCTCCGATCGCACCTCGTATTTCCTTAAATGTTGTCCAAAAACATTATCAGACTGTATTTTGAGTTTGAAAAGTAATTTTAATTTTGAGGTCACCCTCAAAAGTGCTCGGATTTGTGTTAAATCCTTTATATTTCTCTAATAATAGTATTTTATATTGAAACGAAATATTAGGAATATTAAAATGTATTCATGTTCTCACATTTGCTAGAGATAGATTTACAAGTCATTTTTATTATGTAAATGAAAATTCGATAGTCACTGTTTACAGTGTGTGACGTTTACAATGTTTTGTCAATAGTTACAGGAGCCAGCAGACCTTAGTGATTTTGTTACGTCAGAAAATATTATATTTCTGTGGTAATTATTTTAGGTTTTCCTGTTTGTCCAATTAGTAATTCAAAACAAGCTTGTCTGTTAGCAGGTGGATATGTGCTTAGCTACGCTCTTATGAACATGTGGCGTATAATTATATTTAAAATAATGTCTTTCCTTTGGGAGGGACAGCTGTGTATTTGTGCATGTGAATTTACTAATATGTGCCTGCTTGTATCATATATTCACATTGAAAAATAAATTTAAGATGAAGAGATGGGCGGGTTATGTAGCAAAGCATGAGGAACTAAGAAACGCTTGCAAGGTTTTGGTTCGGAAACCTTACGGGAAGAGACCGTATTGAAAACCTAAAGTTGGAATAGAGAATAATATTAAAATATTTCTAAATGAAATACGATGTGGGATTTCGATGGATTCATCTGGCACAGATTAATTTGAACACGGTAATGAAACTCCGTGTTGCACGAAAAGCTAGGAATTTTTTTTAAAATTTAAGAGAGATTCAAGAACTTTGCTACAAAGTGTTATGTCTCAAGATCTGCTAAACCGCATATATTTCTGCTTTAAAATAAGTTTATTATATAATAAACCCTACACTGTTGATAGGGAAAGTTCATCTATAATAATCGTCACTTGTTTTCCCGCAACGAGAAATATACGATAAAGTTGGCAACTCTTCAGCAGTAAAATTGTAGTCTCTTTTAAACAAATCATTCGATTTATTCCAGAAGACAGAAAAGCAATGAGGTCATTTGAAAGTGTATGCTTTTACAACGTCAGGCCAGTGCGTTAATACATAAAAAGGGTAATCTTGCAAAAATATGGCTTACCGAAGTGTGTATATATTACAGGATTAAATATTTAACTCTGTCTATGGCCCCGAGCAGGTTAACTCAGTGACTACGCATCTGAGTTTTATTCTGTAAATACCAACTCCACTCACGAATCTCCACGTGTTTCATATGGTTTACTAAGCCCTTCAATCCCGGTTCATATCATTTTAATAATCTGCTCATGCAATTAGGTCTACTAATGGATTCACGTGGATTAAGATAGATTATGAATTGTCTCTTGTGAACATGGCAATGAACATCCAGGCTGTGAAATAGTCGAGAGACTTTCGTGTTCTCAGAGAGTTAATGAAGCATTCGTAGTTTAATAACAAATTTAATTGTTTTTTTCATATTTTATTATCTCAACAAATGTTTTACCACTACGCTAATAAGATATAAATCTATAAATATATATATATATATATATATATATATATATATATATATCAAAATGCCACTGGTAATATTTCTTCTGCTAATCGTATTTGCTGGAATATGACATTTTAATGAATACATTTAGTTTATAGACATTTTATGACATTCCTCTAATTAGACTTCCTTTTAATTTAACTTTCCATACTCTGTAGGTTTCCTGTTGTAAATTTTATCTCTCTTTTGTTTAGAATGTTATTTCTTGGTTTCATAAATAATTTATTTTTAAAAAAACCCGTTTCTGTTCTCACAGTGCTTGACTGTATTTGGTAAAATTTAGCTACTATCTAGCATATAACTTAAATGAATTTAACTGAATTATTCAGATTTTAATAAAATTTGTAAACAGACATTTTCAGATGTGACCGAAAGAACAGGATGTCGATATATGTAATGTTATCGATTGTAGTATTTTATATCAAATCTAAAAGTTCTTGACGATGGTGATGAGTCATTAGAATAAAAATTTTCTTGGATAGTATCCATCATCTAGTAAATAAAATATAAAACGTAAAACGACGTTTCGGAGATGGGGCTCTATCTCAGTCTTCAGGTCCTAGTCCGGAGATAGGGATTAGCTCTATCTATTGGGCCCAACTGAGTAGAAACCTGAAGACGGAGATAGAGCCCCATCTCCGAAACGTCGTTTTACGTTTCATATTTTATTTATTAAATGATGGATAATATCCAAGAATGTTTTTTTCTAATGTAGTATTGTAGGTCGTTAGTAACGTATCGCAATAACGGAATTCCGCCATCTTTCTTTCACCGAAACGTCGGTAACCACCTACAGAACTATACAGTGTTTAATCTGAGAAAACCACAATCGACTATCCATTGTTTTTAAAATTAACTTTGACTCTTGAAGAGTTAATATAACCTCACTCACCCTTCACTAAAAAAAACAAAAACTATTCACGATATTACCCACGTGTCCAGTCTTGTATGTCCTCAGTTCATCTGACTGTCGTGGTTAATTTTATCATGTCGAGACAGGATATTTGGGGTCAGCTTTAAAAAGCTATATTTTCCGCCTCTAAATCATATTTCAAGGTCACGAAAGTACTTCGCCTCGTTTACTGCACGGATGTAAGTCACCAGTACAGGTGTTACAATCTTTGCTACGCTGCGAGTTCTGAGCTGTTTTCACTTACATGGGATTTTCTGTTCTGCCCTAAAAAATGCAGTGTGGTGACATCTAATATATAATTAAAAACCGGACAGGTTTGGGAAAAGTGTGTAGGGTAACGACGAAGATAAACAAGGTGAAATAAATTAAAATTAATAAAAATAGCCTACGCATCTGTTTTCCTACACAGACATGGAGGTCGGTACGAGTACACGGCCCTCGAAGCAGATTCCACCGTACACGAGCGCATGGAGTTGGAAAGAAAATCTCGCGAGAGGGCGCAGAACGCTTGTCAACACTATTTGCGATCCTGTTCAAGATACGCCTTGCTACACCACCTCAACGACATCGGTACGGTCAGAATCTCAATCAATACGAACCCTTTGGCCCACCCGATCTCCTAGCCTCTAATTTCCCTCATGGGAAGACCTACTTTATTACGAGAACTGCTGTAGAAATTTCTATGAAAGCCATTGAAGGTCACATCAAATTTGTAATTTATAATTTCCTACAATCTCTAACAAGAACTTGTGAGGTGGAGAGGACATTAGATTTTCAGGAATTTTCAGGAAGATATATGTTAAAATAAACAAAGCCAACGACCACTATTTGAAACTGTGCTATGAGAGTGGTTCAGTAGGAGTCTGCTCAAAGCGTGTCATTCGCGAATTTTGTGTCACGCAATCCAACGATTCCATTAGAAGCCTGGTCTAAGTCAGTGGTATTCAACCTTTTTTGTTCGCGTACCCCCAGATATAATTTCTCTTCAACTTTGTACCCCCAAAAGTTGTTGGTGTATAATTCAAGTTATACATAGTATATAATCTACATCTAAAATAAATTAAATAAATTACATTACTGATTATTCAGTGTTTATTATAAAATAATATATATTTTTTTAAATTTCACGTACCCCCTAAGATGCCTTCGCGTACCCCCAGATATAATTTCTCTTCAACTTTGTACCCCCAAAGTTGTTGGTGTATAATTCAAGTTATACATAGTATATAATCTACATCTAAAATGAATTAAATAAATTACATTACTGATTATTCAGTGTTTATCATAAAATAATATTATTTTTTTAAAATTTCACGTACCCCCTAAGATGTCTTCGCGTACCCCCAGATATAATTTCTCTTCAACTTTGTACCCCCAAAGTTGTTGGTGTATAATTCAAGTTATACATAGTATATAATCTACATCTAAAATGAATTAAATAAATTACATTACTGATTATTCAGTGTTTATCATAAAATAATATTATTTTTTTAAAATTTCACGTACCCCCTAAGATGTCTTCGCGTACCCCCAGATATAATTTCTCTTCAACTTTGTACCCCCAAAGTTATTGGTGTATAATTCAAGTTATACATAATATATAATCCACATCTAAAATAAATTAAATAAATTACATTACAGATTATTCAGTGTTTATCATAAAATAATATATATATTTTTTAAATTTCACGTACTCCCTAAGATGTCTTCGCGTACCCCAGGTTGAATACGACTGGTCTAAGGCATAATTTACTTGCATTATAAACGTTAATCCAACGGATTGACGTGTGGTAGTCTATAAAATACGACGTCCCACATTCCACATCCGTCGAAGTGATTCAGTTTTTTCGCAACAGAAAGATGTCAGTCCGCGTAGATTCATCGGATTGAAGGCCGTGAGTCACGGACAACAGTCGAAGAAAGACTGAGGCAGAAAGTTTAGTTACACGTAGCGACCACCGTCAAGAACCAAAGAGCAGCGCATGCGCATAGATCGTGACGTACAGACTTCGTCTCTCCCCCCTCCTTGTTTTTCACGTTTAGGACCACTGACGCAGGCCCTCAGGGGACTTACATTCCATTCTAACGCGGAAGTGTAAAAAGATGTTGGCTACTTTATTCGAGACAAGAATCCAGTGTTTGGTGATTCAGATATAAGTCGATTTAAGATCCCAGTTGAGTTCCTCTTGAATCACTCTCATTTCGCCTGAGTTAGCAAACGAGAAACAAATGAATTATTAGAGAAAAAATTTAAAACTTAAGCTTGTGTATTTGTAGTGATGGTTAATTATGGAAATTACGTATATTGATAAGAGATTTGAGGTTCTCGCAGCTGTGAAGATAACCATGTTGGTCTTATGGGGACATGTCCACAACGCCTTACGTAAATTGGATGACATTGAACCCAAGATTTTATTTGTGAATAAGAACAAAATATACGAGGTAATTTCATGAAAATATCATACAATTATTCTTTCATTAAATGACGTAAGGACAGTGGTGTTATTTAAAATATTATTTTATATATCAAGTACGGTTTGAGTCGTTCGTCTTATTAAACGCTAAAGATGATTATCTTCTGCGCTGTTTCGCCATGTTGCCTCGTAGAATTTTACCGACGTTTCGAAGGTGCTTCCTGCCTTAATAATCAGATTAACTGCCCTGATATTAACAGTCATCTTCATACTCACAGCCGTGAGAACTTTAAATCTCACTTTTTACACATTACTCAGATGAAATGAACTTATTAGCGTCATACGATTTATCTAGGCTCACGAGTGGACAAGCATTGGTTCGTGGTTAACGACACGTCCATGAAGACAGAGCGACTTCTGACTCTGGTACCTCTGAGTCCCAACTGCGCGATTGAATGCAACGCCAACACAAGAAGCACTATCCTAGAACTGTTCCTGGCGCTCCAGCATCCCTACATTTATCCCGTCCTGGACCTGGACTTTCGTGACGTATCCGGACAGACCTACGTCATCCTGGTTCTACCTTTTAACAACAGAGGGAGTCTCAAGGATCTCATCTACAAAGTAAGGAATCCTTTGTATGTTACCCTCCTGTTTTATATAAACCATAATTAAATTAAATAGCTTGATTTTATTAATTTTTTGGTATCTGTCAACACCGAAGGCATTAATATTTTGGAAAAAAACAAATGAAAATAAAAATAAAATAAATACACAATTAAAATTAATAATATCAATAATAGAATAAATTAATAAAAATATAATACCGTATTAGACGTGAAATCGGCTAACAGAGGCCTCTTTATAAAATTGTGAATAGATTTTCAGTAAATAGCACATTTTGACAAATAAATTTTATTCGGAATATTAATTTACATTTCCTCTTACCGCCCTATTATTTATAGACTAATGTTGATTTATTATTTAATATAACCGTGGTTTTTTTGTGATTACTTTCGTCCGAATTCTAATAAATTTACGTAAGTAGCTAGTGTTTACATGTTACATTTTTTTGTTTTCTGTTATTATAATTGAAATGAACTTAATTTAAAACCATTTATACTGTTACTATTGCCTAGTAGTAGTAATTTAATTATTGGAAATGTCTGTTTATTTTATGTTTTATTAACAGTTAAATAGGCTACCGTAAAGTGTGACTTATAAAGGCCACATTTTCACACTCCTTTTTTCGGTAGACTATTGCTTCTTTGCGTTATAGGTGTGCTTTGGTTCTACTTAAAACAGGACGACAGCATTTTTTAAAGGTCATGTTGAAAGCTTGTCCTGTTTCTCCTGTTATTTCCATGGCTTATTTACATTAACCCTTCAAAGCCAAAGCTCGTCAAAATAATATTTAATAATTCGATCCATATCGCTAAGAATACACAACATTTAAACAATTACAAATATCAGCTGGTTAATGCTGTTTAAGGAAATAATCGCTGTTTTCAGGTAGAGACGTAGAAAATCTATCAATAAAAACGAATATTTACTAACTTTTAAAGCTGTCGGTTTCCAGTGAACATTTTTCAAGGTCAGGAAAATATATTTTAAAAATATTAGGCTTATCTTACGAATTATCGTGTTAAATATTAACAGGCGGTTAGACTGATGACTCAGTAATTTTCACAGTAAATTCTATGTCTGTTTTCTTGAAATGTGGGTATCTTGAGTAAGCTCATATTTCCAGCATATATTATATACTCATTTAATTATGTCGATAAAACAGTTTCCTTCATTAGCTCGATTTTAACATTTTTTCTGGACCAGTCTAAATTTTAACCACAGTAATATTTTCATCATCTTTTTCTGTGATTAAATCTTTATTTTTATATGTATGTTTATTATCTTTTCTTTGATCCATATTCCAATAATTTAAAATTAATATTGTGTTTTACTTTTGATATAGCTTCTGTGCTATTTATTTTCTTCATTCTTTATAAACCATGTTATCTCTGAAGACCCAAGATTGTCTCGTGTTCAGTAAATTTCAATAACGTTTTCGGCTAATTAATTTTATTTATAGGTTTATCAGAGTTAATAAGTCAAAGGCATCATGCCAGAAGGGTGTATCAACAAAATTGCTGATTAAAACGATTCTAAATTCTTCCGATTATCTGGTTTCACAGATGATATTTATTAGTGATCATACGCCCTTTGTAACTTTAATAGAGATGACATGATTAAAACTTTCCTGATTTCGGTTCTTACACATCTAAGTGACTATTTTAAATCGCTTTCGTCAAATTCAGGTCACCTAACTTATCCATTCTTTAATCTCGCCTTAGAAATAACACCACGTTAATACCCCAGAGACAAACTTCCTGCCATCTGACAAGTTCCGGCGACATGATCCAGTCACATATAAATACAGGGTTATTCATAATTCCCTGAAACATTACAAAAAATCGCTAGACTTCAATGGTGCAATGGATGGTAATATAGGACGTGCCGATAGAAAGAGAAACTCTCCAAGTTTATTTTACATACCTCATAAATTCTCAATAACCTTGCGATACTTCGTTGGCCACCCCGATCACCTGACCTGACGCCATGTGATCTCTTCTTGTGAGGGGGTACAGCCTCTGCCACGGGATCTGGCTGATTTATCGCTGCCATCTCACAAATCGATCGTGACATGCCGCAGCTGGTGTGGTCGAAAATGGATTATCGACTTGACGTCAGCCACGTCACATAGAGCGTCTATGAGGTATGTAAAATAAACTTGGAGAGTTTCTCTTTCTATCGGCATGTCCTAAGTTACCATTCATTGCACCATTGAAGTCTAGCGATTTTTTGTAATGTTTCAGGGAATTATGAATAACCCTGTATAATTAGAGCTGAGAGAGTTTGTTAATTTCACAGAGTCGATGGCAAGATGACTGGAGTCAGAAATATGGACAGCGTAGTGCGGGGCTGCCTGTCTCTCAGGTGCAGCGTTTAGGGCGGCAGATACTAGAGGCGCTGGTGTTCCTCAAAAACCGTGGCTTCCCGCCGTGTAGTCATCTCCATTCCGGAAACATCATACTACAGAACGGAGTCGCCAGGTAATCCCATCTGTCGTGTACAGCTTGATTCTTAACAGATTCATATTAACTACACCTCATTTAGTAACATTTAATTTCCAAGATTCTTCACTCTGCTGAATCGTGTTCGATTAATAAAGCGATTGTTTAGATGATATTTTTATTAACATCTTTGTAATAACGAACATGCCAGTTATAGATTCTGTACAAATGAACGGTAGATTTTTCTATGATAGTGAAATACCCATAAATTTAAGATTATCTAAAGCAGTTTTCGGCAACATTTACATTTCTGAAGGCCACATTGGTTAATCGTATCTTTGTCCAAAGGACATAGAAGAAAAGTAATGTCTGAGTAGGTTAATATGTGTTTTAACTTAAAGAACGTGGCTGGTATCCACTTTGAAACAGAATTCGTACAAGACTTTATCTTTCAGACAGTTTAGATTTGAATTCATTCATAATTTTATAAAAATTCATACTGTTTAGTTAGTTATATATTATTTTAACAACAAAACAATGTACTTTTGCGAAATTACGCTATTTTAACATCACAGTCCTACATTTACAAAAATGTTATCTGTTTAATTAATTCAGACGAAATAATTCAACCACGCAAGTCTAAGTTGTCTACAGACGTACGGAGACATGAACGCAAGAAGGATCTTGCTTAGATTTCAGTTTCTCATGGCTGTCATCTGATATGTTAGACGTTTACCGACGTTTCAGAGGCATTACCCTTGCGATGACAGTAAGAATCTCAGTAACATCGGCCAATTTCTACCAGACTATAATACGCAGACAGCCATCTTCATTTCCAGTGCATTATTCCCTAATCATTTTACCACCCGACGCAAGAAACTGAGTTATTATCAGCGCTGATAAATAAACCATAAACAATCCTGGGGTCTCGGGTTCGATTCCCGGCGGTGCCCGAATTTATAACTTGTGTTGGGCAAGGCCGTGGTCTAGGCAACACGGAGTTTTCCTCCGTGGCATCCCAACAATTACTCCATTCACACACAGAAGAAGGCAATGGCAAACCACTTCTGGATCATCTGCCAAGAACGTATATGATCAGGTCCCAGTCCGAGAAAAGGATGGAAGGATCCTGTTCATATGGACCTGACGTCAGACAGAACACTAAATAAATAAATGATGGCCACTGTGGTCTAGCGGTTAGAACGCTGGCCTTGTAATCCTGGGGTCTCGGGTTCGATTCCCGGCGGTGCCCGAATTTATAACTTGTGTCGGGCAAGGCCGTGTTCTAGGCAACACGGAGTTTTCCTCCGTGGCATCCCAACAATTACTCCGTTCACACACAGAAGAAGGCAATGGCAAACCACTTCTGGATCATCTGCCAAGAACGTATATGAACAGGTCCCAGTCCGAGAAAAGGATGGAAGGATCCTGTTCATATGGACCTGTCGTCAGACAGAACACTAAATAAATAAAATAAACATAACAGCTGTTGACATCTCGTTCATTTGTTTCAGGCTGGCAGGGCTAGAGAATACGTTGCTAGGACACACATCACGAGTCCACCCGATAATATGGAGTCGAGCCAAGAACGAACCGCCTTCAGTAGACACAATATGCTTTGGTAAAATTTCAAATATTTTTAAACAAACCTGCCAAGAACTTAAACCGATAATCGATTTGACTGACGGGAGTTTTGGGATTTGCTACTCGTATCATGTTACGTTATATTACGTCAAGCAGGAAAAGATAAATAATCATATTACGCGTACTTAATAGACGTAACTCTGACTTATCTCCCCAGGGCACGTGCTGTTTGAGATGTGTGCTGGCTACGAATTGTGCACGCCACAACCAAGCCAGGGGCATCTTCTTGACCTCAAGAATTACCCTCAGGTCAGTTTTTCATTAAAATAAATACTGAAAGTCTCATCTTATATGAAATACCGATTTTTCATTATCACGTTAACAAGAGTCCACCCTATCTCGAACCAACTTAATCTAATCCACACTATAATTTCTTATTTCTGTGATTTTTAATATTATCCTTTTATATATATCTTCGTACCCTACGTTGATTTATTTTTTAAAATTGTTTTTCCAAAATCTTTGATGTTGATATCCATTTTAAAAGAATTTTGACAAAGTTTGCGTATTATTAAATGACGTACTATCATATATATTTTCAATCTTGAATTTTGAAGCCATAGACTATATTAAATCGAAAGTTTACACACACATAATGGTACAATACTTAAAGCTGGGGATTTGACATAAAAGACTCCACGGTTCGTATTGATTTTCGTGAGAAGTGGGCGATTTGTAGAATAATTATGCTTGTGTTTTGCAAACGTGAAAACAGCACAGTGGTTTCCACCTTGACAGACTTAGTAAAAATGTCGCTACGTGCGCTGATCGGTTGTTTGGGTGGGGAAGGGTTGAGGAGGGGAAAGAGACTCAGCTCCTATTTGTTCTTGATCTTGGCACCAGATGGTGTCAGTGTTCAGCGCTTTATGCCTGGGAAATTCCCAGTACCCACTAGACGATGAGGTTACGTACTGGGATGAAAAGTCGCTCGAACTTGTCCACAGATCACGAGAAAAACCCTGCAAGGGGAAGTCGTTTCTGGTGCGGTGCGGGGGGGATGTTACTTATCAGCTGGACTAGAGGGCTGCTATTGGTGGGAAGTGTGATACGTCACAGTTTTACGCTACTAAACATAGACTGAAAACATCAAGCAGTTGAGAGTAGCGTGTAGTGAGTGCACCTCTAATGTGTTCTGTGGGTGTTGCGATAATATTCTAGATTAAATCGCTGTGCCTCTGTGAGCTAATCTTAAAGCTATAGCCATTAGAACACATGCAAGCCTGCCGTCTGTTGTTCGTTCAGTGGTTGTGGAATGTATGCTTTTAGTATCGGTCGTCACTCACGGCGAAATCTTGCGCATGCGCGTATAACGAATTCCTAGCAGGGATTTTCTCCTGGTCTGTGGACCGTACTGGTTATCAAACCTGAGTTATCCACTGTAGAGGTCGCTGGAGTAGCGGTGTCACGCGATGTGTAAGCCGAGAGAGGGGAGTTCGGTAGTAGTGGGGGTCGCATAGCCGCAGCTGCGGTGACGCGCCGAACTAAACACAGCGAGAGCTACAAAACAACTGAAGGTTACACCCCTCTAGCGCGTGTTTAGGACGAGTCCATCTCACGCGACGAAAATCAGTCCTTTGCGCAAGCGCGAGCACTATTCGCTCGGCCTCTACGCTAGATCACTGAATGACTGTACTTTTCTAATCCTGCAGGTAGTTGAGGTACTGGATTTCATCTTCCGTCACCCTGAGCGACGTTTTCCTTCTGTGGAGGAGTTACTCTTATGTGATTTCTTCCGCAACATTGATCTCAGAGAGATGAGGGCTGCACCCTTACCGGTAGAAACTTATTAAATATTTATAAAATGAACATAATTTGTAACCCTGAAAGTTATTTTATATTTTTTATATTCAAATGTGAACACTGTTTAAGGTCAACATTGATTTATTTATTTACTTTTTTTCAAATGTGGTTTAAGAAAATCTCGAATGTTCCTGCCACAATTTTGCTATGCAGAAAAGACAAAAGACTGTGGATAACCACGAAGAGCGCAGAGATTATAGTGAATAAATAAGCTGAGATTTTAAACAATTACTAAGTCAAGTACTTCGCTGTTTACCAAGGTCTTAGTGCATTGCTCTCGCATACGAAAATACCCACAAAATTATCAGTAACTGGATCTAAATTGATAAAATTTGGCAAATGTAATTGTCATTATCCTTCAAATTACGTAAGTTATTTCTGTTCTTAAATTTGACCTAAAGCTACTTATTATTTCCTTCACAGTCTCATAGTTTTTCAATCAACTCTTTTAAATTTATTGATAATTTTCAGCGTAAATTAATATTTTAGTATGATATAGGATTTGAGACTTTCACGACGAGTACAATCAATAAACCCTTCTCTGGCAATCAGTAGCGTCAGATGGTTACCGTAGTAAACCGACGTTTCGGGAACCAACTCAGTCCCCATCATCAGGGTTCTGATGTGATTGGATACCTCGAACATCGCCTGTAATATGTGTTTTCAAATTTCAACTCAATGCCACGTTTATAACAGAAAGACAACTAAATTAATTTAAATTAAAACTTTTTTAAAGTATTAGGAGATGCTAGAGTGAGATTTTTCTCAGAAGTACTTTGGAATTAGAAAATATACGTAAATGCGAGATTTATTTTCGTGTTTAAGTACGAAATTTAAACTCCATTTAGGAAGATAACTTCTCTTGCAAATATATTTACGATTTATATGGGCCGTTTGCAGAAAATAACTAATCCATTCTTTTTTTTTTAGCAAGCATTTCAGACACGATTAACTACGTCAACAATGAGCCTTCTAAATGAGGTGAAACAACATCAGAATGAAAGTAGGTACGTATGAAACTTCAGCCTTGCTCAAAATGGAATTCGTAAAATATGACCTGACACTCAAAATTGGTGAGACCATCTCCAAGATATTTTTATCCGCAAAACGTTTATAACCTGAAATATTTGAACATTAAAGATCACTTGTAACAGAAGCCTAGTCTCTCAGAGACTTCGTCCCAGGCTTTGTGATATGTTAGTATGCGAGTAGTGAGTCACCAGTACACTGACTCTGCAAAATTACCACTCAGATCCTGATCTGACTAACAAATCAAAATGACACTCATGAGGAAGTTAGGAGGGGACTAAATTCCGGAAATGCTTGCTACTTCTCAGTCCAAAATATTTTGTCTTCCCGTCTGATTTCTAAGAACCTGAAAATTAAAGTATACAAAACAATAATCTTGCCTGTTGTTTTGTATGGGTGCGAAACATGGTCTCTCACTCTGAGGGAGGAACACAGATTGCAGGTGTTTGAGAACAGGGTGTTGAGGAGGATATTTGGGCCAAGGAGAGAAGACGATGGGGTTTGGAGAAAACTGCACAATGACGAGCTTAAAAATCTGTACTGCTCCCCCAGTATTGTGAGGGTGATTAATTCGAGAAGAATGAGATGGGCGGGACATGTAGCGCGCATGGATGGGACAAGAGGTGTGCACCGGGTATTGGTTGGGAAACCTGAAGGGAAGAGACCGCTGGGGAGACCTAGACGTAGATGGGAGGATAATGTCAGGCGGGATCTATGGGAGATAGGAGTTGAAGGAGACTGGATTTTGTTGGCCCAGGACAGGGTCCGGTGCAGGGCTTTGGTTAATTCGGTGATGAACCTTCGGGTTCACTAAGCCATTTGGTTGGTTGGGTCCACTATTTGGGAAGCCTGAGGGGAAGAGACCTCTGGGGAGACCTAGACGTAGATGGGAGGATAATGTCAGGCGGGATCTATGGGAGATAGGAGTTGAAGGAGACTGGATTTTGTTGGCCCAGGACAGGGTCCGGTGGAGGGCTTTGGTTAATTCGGTGATGAACCTTCGGGTTCGGTAAGCCATCTGGTTGGTTGGGTCCACTATTTGGGAAGCCTGAGGGGAAGAGACCTCTGGGGAGACCTAGACGTAGATGGGAGGATGATCTCAGGCGGGATCTACGGGAGATAGGAGTTGAAGGAGACTGGATTTTGTTGGCCCAGGACAGGGTCCGGTGGAGGGCTTTGGTTAGTTCGGTGATGAACCTTCGGGTTCCGTAAGCCATCTGGTTGGTTGGGTCCACTATTTGGGAAGCCTGAGGGGAAGAGATCTCTGGGGAGACCTAGACGTAGATGGGAGGATAATGTAAGGCGGGATCTATGGGAGATAGGAGTCGAAGGAGACTGGATTTTGTTGGCCCAGGACAGGGTCCGGTGGAGGGCTTTGGTTAATTCGGTGATGAACCTTCGGGTTCGGTAAGCCATCTAGTTAGTTAGTTTAGTGGTGAATCAGGAGAGACTTGGGCACGAAATCGCCGCTGAATTTTGTTTACGAAACATTTCGTAAGGATCTTTTACACGCCGTAAATCTACGACATGGGATCACCAGCTCTGAAGGAAGTTGTAATACGGATTTTTATCATCGTTAAAAATCCATAGACCTAGCCCGGGTTTGAACCCGTGTTAAAATATATAGAAAAGTGAAATATCACTACTATTAACACTATTAACTGAACAAAAAATACTTTTCGCGTATAGCTAGGGATAATTCTTTGACAAAATGATATTAGAATTTCTAAAACTTCTCTGATTACATTTTTCAGGGGACGAAGGACAAACTCGGTTTCTTCTGCGACAGAAGATGTTTCTCCAAATATGAAGGAACGTAGGTAAGTAATTTGAGTGTGATATCAGAAATAACAAACTTAAGTCAGAAGAACAGATACTTACTCAAGCTCATTTTCCAATTGAAGAGTTTAGTTCAAAAATCCGATCAATCCATTTCTCAAAATTTTGGGAAAATGTACTTTTTTGACGTAAGATACTGAATTTATTTAGAAAAAACACAGAAAAATAAAGACTACGCTAGTTTTGGAACTGTACCCTTGAATTACTATTGTTTTATCCCACAAGACGAAAATGGTACAGAGATATAATATCTACAGCTCATACACATTCATAAAATTCGCTTTATAGATAAATACATAAAAATAACATTGATACCCATTCTTAAAATATTTCATAAGACGTACCTTGAATCCAAGTTAAATTGAAAATATTTACAGTAATATTTGACATATCTAATTGAACTTTTATTATTTGTAAAACAAAATTGGTTTTATAACCTATTCGCGAGCGTAATACCTTAAGATGAACCCAACAAATATTAATGTTATTCAATTCAGAACATTTGTAACTTTCACACAGAAAGTTAATAACTTCCACAATTTAATTGCATTATTCATAGTTGCTTTTTTGAGTAAGAAAATATTTTTACGTATAGGTTAACCCTTTGCGGTCCCATTTAAATACCACTAAGCTATGCAAATTCAACTACTATTAAAAGGTGTTTTGATTTTCTTTTATAACTTGCATAAAACGGAAGAAACTTTGCTAAATACGGTAAAAATATATTCTGAGAGGATCACAGTTCCTTTTGTTTGAACACTGACCCTGTGAAATATTTTTCACGGACTGTACCACTGTCGCTAGTGAGATGCGTAATAAATCGTGTCTCTCTGCGTCCTGTCGTTCGGTAGAGAATAAAGCAGGTCTAAGTCGACAGATCGGACTTTGGCGACGTCTAAACATCTCTTACTGCGTGCAGATACACGATGTATAAACCACGGATTTCATAATCTCAGAACTAGGCTTCCTTTCGAGCTCTTTGTGTTCGTAAGTTCAAGACCAGGTTCAAGACCAGGAAAGTGTAAACGACGAAGTCACTACCCATAAAGAACGCTTGAAAAGAAGACGAATGAATATGAAAATGTCAGTGGCGGATTGCTTTATGCGTCAAAAATAATTAAAAAATATAATTTCCTACTAGGAAGATGGGATATTTGTTCAATAACTTTATCAGATATAAAAAATTTCTATTCTAAGTAAATATGAGAGCTACACACCCGATGGTGATACTTCACTATATGATGTACGAGGTGCGATCAGAAAGTTTCCGGACTGTGTCAATAGAGGGGTAACCGGATGTAGTACGAGATTCTGCCGCTAGGGGGTGCGGCCTACATTCATAGTGAATCAGTGTGCCAGCCGGCATCATCGAAATAGCATTTGTTTCTTAGTTACGGGCGTTTTGATAGTGCATTACACCGACCCTCCTGCGATTTCGGAATGACGTGTGCATCAAATTTTGCCAAAGACTCGCCAAAACGGCTACGGAAACCTATGAAATGCTAAAGCAAGCATTTGGGGAGTCCGCAATGGGTCGTGCACAAACTTTTGTGTGGCATTCACGTTTCAAAAATGGCCGAACCTCTGTCGATGATGACGAGCGTTCTGGACGACCATCTTCGAGCACAACGCCCGAAAATGTTACGAAGATTCGGCAGGCCATTCACGAAGATCGACGTCGTACCATCAACGACTTGTGCGACATTGTTGGGATAGGCTATGGGACCTGTCAGCTGATTCTAAAGGAAGAACTCCACATGCGACGCATCCTGTCTGAGGACCAGAAGCAGAATCGACTTCTCGTTTGTCAGGAGCTCAAAGATCTTGCAAGAACCGACCCCAACTTCCTTTCTAAGCTCCGTGTGACTTCTTCCTCTTCCCAAAGATGAAAATTCAGCTAAAGGGAAGGAGATTTGAGACGATAGAAGAGATTCAGGCAGAATCGCAGATGGTGCTTGACAGGCTGACAAAGAAAGATTTCCAGGGATGCTTCCAGGCTTGGCAGCAGCGCTGGGATCGTTGTCTTCACTCCCAGGGGAACTACTTCGAGGGTGATGGATGAATTTAATACCTGAGATAAGTGTACGGGTTTTTATAGGCGCAGTCTTGAAACTTTCTGATCGCACCTCGTATGGCGAAACACTGGCTTCTTTGGACACGTGTCGGAATAAGACGACTGTCTCTCCTGATTCTTTCACTATTACAAGGTACACAAAGTCTTACCATGAAAACTAGTATAGAACCTAGAAGGCTTGAATGATACGCTGACAGCCTCAGTTTGACTCCAGATCGCGTAAAGAATTCGTAAAATACGCGGCGGACTCAGACCGACAGAGACCGCAAAGGGTTAGAGAAACATATTCTTTTTATAATTAAATCGTTTAATAATGCACACAGTTTGATCTGTTACACTACACAAATCTTTATTTCTCAATTCTATGCAATTGCTCACACGATTTTAAATCAATTTTTTTAATTAATAAACTGAATGCATTAAAATGTGTTATGAATACGTATCTGCAGTAAAATTATTCTATAAATAATGTGGTATCTTGCACTCGGCTCTATCTTCTGCTGAAGCATGATTGTTCGTAACTTTGAAGCACTGTTGTGTTCACATTCAGCCACGAAGCCTTGGGCCACTTTGTAAATGCATTTGAAATGGTTCTAACGTGTCAGAGTAATCTTGTGGATAGTAATCTTCCGGGGTTGTGTTAGAAGACTTTTAACCTCGATATGGAGGCAACACATTTCTTTGAAACATTTCTAACAACCTACGAGACTACGTAACATCACAATCCAAAGACCACTATCGACATTTTTAATATTATGAAAATCTACGTGATATTATCACAATAATATTTTTCAAAAAAACATATTTTTCTTAATTTTAAGTGAAATGTGAATAGTATTATGTTATAATCGCATGTTTTTTAGAAAAATCAACTGCATTTTAATTGCTGGGAGATATTAAATTTATCCTTTACCGAAAAAGGAAATATGGTACGCATCTGAAGTAATTTGAATAATTACACTTACATGGCTAACAGCTATAGGGAGGTCTGTAAAATACCGGAAACTCTCGGTTTACGAACGAGTTCCGTTCCAAGACGTTGTTCGTTATGTGAATCTTCCATTCCTGAGCTTTTACGATACGTATCTTATACATAGTACACGTGACCGCCTAAGAAAGTGGTATTCAACCTTTTTATGTTCGCGTACCCCCAGATATAATTTCTCTTCAACTATGTACCACCAAAGTTGTTGGTGTATAATTCAAGTTATACACAGTATATAATCTACATCGAAAATAAATAAATTACATTACTGATTATTCAGTGTTTATCATAAAATAATATTTCTTTTAAAATTTCACGTACCCTTTAAGATGTCTTCGCGTACCCCCAGATATAATTTCTCTTCAACTTTGTACCCCCAAAGTTGTTGGTGTATAATTCAAGTTATACATAGAATATAATCTACATATAAAATAAATTAAAAAAATTACATTTCTGATTATTCAGTGTTTATCATAAAATAATATATATATTTTTTAAATTTCACGTACCCCCTAAGATGTCTTCGCGTACCCCCAGATATAATTTCTCTTCAACTTTGTACCCCCAAAGTTGTTGGTGTTTAATTCAAGTTATACATAGTATATAATCTACATCTAAAATAAATTAAATAAATTACATTACTGATTATTCAGTGTTTATCATAAAATAATATATATATTTTTTAAATTTCACGTACCCCCTAAGATGTCTTCGCGTACCCCCAGATATAATTTCTCTTCAACTTTGTACCCCCAAAGTTGTTGATGTATAATTCAAGTTATACATAGTATATAATCTACATATAAAATAAATTAAATAAATTACATTACTGATTATTCAGTGTTTATCATAAAATAATATTTCTTTTAAAATTTCACGTACCCCCTAAGATGTCTTCGCGTACCCCCAGATATAATTCATCTTCAACTTTGTACCCCCAAAGTTGTTGGTGTATAATTCAAGTTATACATAGAATATAATCTACATATAAAATAAATTAAATAAATTACATTACTGATTATTCAGTGTTTATCATAAAATAATATATATATTTTTTAAATTTCACGTACCCCCTAAGATGTCTTCGCGTACCCCCAGATATAATTTCTCTTCAACTTTGTACCCCCAAAGTTGTTGATGTATAATTCAAGTTACACATAGAATATAATCTACATATAAAATGAATTAAATAAATTACATTAATGATTATTCAGTGTTTATCATAAAATAATATATATATTTTTTAAATTTCACGTACCCCCTAAGATGTCTTCGCGTACCCCCAGATATAATTTTTCTTTAACTTTGTACCCCCAAAGTTGTTGATGTATAATTCAAGTTATACATAGTATATAATCTACATATAAAATAAATTAAATAAATTACATTACTGATTATTCAGTGTTTATCATAAAATACGAGGGTCGCTCATTAAGTAATGCCCCACATTTTTTTCCTCAGAATATATTTATTCAAGATGGCTGAAATTTAGTGACAATATAAATCAATATTTCCCTTACACATACTATTTTTCCACATAGTCCCCATCAACTTGTACGGCTTTACGCCATCGTGGAACAAGTGCGTGCATGCCTTGCCGGTACCAGCTCTTGTCCTGTGAACGTAGCCATGTCCTCACTGCTTGAATCACGCTCTCGTCATCTTCAAATCTTGTTCCGCGGATAGCATCTTTAAGTGGCCCAAAGAGATGGAAGTCGGAGGGTGCCAGATCTGGACTGTAGGGTGGATGGGGTAGCACCGTCCAACCCAATTTGGTGATTCCCGGGTTCTCAGACTTGTGTGAGGGCGTGCATTGTCGTGCAGGAGCAAAATTTCTGCTGGATGCTTGTGAGGCCGAACTCGTCGAAAACGCTTCTTGAGGGTTTTCAGGGTCCTGATGTACGCGTCTGAATTGATGGTCGCACCTCTTGGCATCACATCCACAAGAATGACCCCATCACTGTCCCAAAAGACAGTCATCATGACTTTTCCGGCGGAGGGAGTTGTCTTGAATTTCTTCTTTCTCGGTGATTGAGGGTGATGCCACTCCATTGACTGCCTTTTTGTCTCCGGCTCAAAGTGGTGTATCCAGGTTTCGTCACCTGTAATGATCCGGGACAGAAAGACCTCTCCCTCAGCATCAAAACGCTCCAACAATTCAGAAGAAATCGTTTTCCTTTGAATCCTGTGGTCTGCTGTGAGACTTCGTGGAACCCATCTTGCGCACACCTTCGAATATGCAAGAGCCCGGATAATTGCAATTACACTTCCATTGCTGACTGAAAGCTGTTGGGCCAATTGTCGAGTTGTGACGCGCCGATCCTCACGAATAATGGCATCCGCGCGGTTCAACATGTCTGGAGTGGTGGCTGTGGCAGGACGCCCAGAGCGCGGCAGATCATGGAGCTCGGTTTCTTCACTTCCTGAAGCTTTAACTCTCTTAGCCCAGCGACCAACGGTGCTCCTATCGACTGCACAGCTTCCATACACAGCACACAAACATTTATGAATGTTCACCACAGTTTCTTTTTCAGCAAAAAAGAATTCAATTACAGCTCGTTGCTTGTAACGAGAGTCGTTCACAGACGCCATTTTAACAGTTCACTGCAGCTCCGCCATTGGTTGGAATCATTTGAAACTCCGTACACGAACGCGAGAAACATCAAATCTCAAGCATGTAAAAGTACACTTTTCTATCTTCATTATTGGCTGAGAAAAAAAATGTGGGGCATTATTTAATGAGCGACCCTCGTAATATATATATTTTTTAAATTTCATGTACCCCCTAAGATGTCTTCGCGTACCCCCAGATATAATTTCTCTTCAACTTTGTACCCCCAAAGTTGTTGATGTATAATTCAAGTTATACATAGAATATAATCTACATATAAAATGAATTAAATAAATTACATTACTGATTATTCAGTGTTTATCATAAAATAATATATATATTTTTTAAATTTCACGTACCCCCTAAGATGTCTTCGCGTACCCCCAGATATAATTTTTCTTCAACTTTGTACCCCCAAAGTTGTTGATGTATAATTCAAGTTATACATAGTATATAATCTACATATAAAATAAATTAAATAAATTACCATACAGATTATTCAGTGTTTATCATAAAATAATATATATATTTTTTAAATTTCACGTACCCCCTAAGATGTCTTCGCTTACCCCCAGATATAATTTTTCTTCAACTTTGTACCCCCAAAGTTGTTGATGTTTAATTCAAGTTATACATAGTATATAATCTACATATAAAATAAATTAAATAAATTACCATACAGATTATTCAGTGTTTATCATAAAATAATATATATATTTTTTAAATTTCACGTACCCCCTAAGATGTCTTCTCTTACCCCCGGTTTAAATCCACTGGTCTAAGATAACATAGGCAAAGAAAGTGATGATCCTATTATATTATAATAAGGTGAATCACCGATTTTTTTCCTACGAGAATACATTCTTTTCGGCGTGGCATGTATACCAATTTTTTTTACTGGCTATATTATTTTTAATATCCAAGAACAGTTCAGTATAATTATCAAATAATAATTTTCTGATAATGTAATAAATAAATTTTTAAAAGTTTATTTATTTAAATCTTACAATTATGTTCACTATACGTTTAGCATTTCGTTTTATAAAAAACTCTATCTATTGGCGACTTTAAGAAATTTTGAATAAATTGTGACGTTCGTTATATCGAATGTTCGTAATGATTTAGACAAAATTTGCATTTTAATAGAGAGATCACACAAACATTTGAAACGCGTGTTATTAAAAGTGGTCCAAGACTATCTAACACGTGTGTCTATCACAATAATATTTCGAAGGTGGAATCTCCTTTCATTACAACCAATACAATGATGAGTTGAATGTCTTCTTTACAGATGTGACCAAGATTCATCTACCGTACAAGTAGACCACACTTGTCCTAATAACTTGAAAAGAAGTTGTCAAGTAGAGCCTTACAGTGTTGAGGAGAGAAAATTAAGAAATTTCCCCTCCTTCTGGGAAACTGAAGTGTGACATTGAACACATACGTACATTATTTTAAACTATGCTTTTAAATATAAGTTCCAAATTATTTAAAATAGATTCAAACAATGGTTTTAAAATTTCTATGTACCTTCTGAAAACTGGATAATTTATATAAAAATACGAATTTTAATCGAGAAAATGTTGGACCAGTGTCATTTTGATGTAAATATCTCAGTATTGCCTCAATAATATTAAATATATTTACAGTCGTCAAATCTAATTTTTTTTTTTGAAACCATTGCATTGGAGGAAACACGTAACAATTTAAAATTTCACTCACGTGCTCGATTATAGCTGACATTTTCAAGGAGTCTGTTTCTACATTTATGCTATTTTACGAGTACAAAATTTACAAGTTACTAAATCGTATTAATTGATGTTTTATAAACAATGTGAATGTCTGTATTTTGTGTTTATCTGCATTTATATATTGTTGGAATGTATGCAATGTTTACTTGCCGATCTGTAATCGACACTTACACTGCACCTTGTATCGTAAATTTAAAATAATAAATTTAAGAGCATAACCCAATTTCCTTTGCTTTTCTGATTGCACTGCTTACATTGTTAACACACGCTTTATTTTCCCTGCTTCTGATAATCTATTCTAATTGCTTAAATGTGTGTCTTATCGTGTTTTATGTGCATGTCTAATTTATCCTCTTTGCATCATGCAGACACTATAATGAAGACTGTACAGTTTGGCTTGCTTGAAGGTAAACGTTTACGTATGTTTATTTGTTTTTGTTTTATTATTGTGTTCAAAATAACATTTTGTTTGTCTGTACGTGTGTAAATCTTAAAACTCCACAAATGCTATTGAATATGGATCTTTCAAATTTGAAAGATATCTTTATTCATTACGAACTAATAAAGAATCCATTTACATTTACATTAATAACATATTGTGTATTAATATACTAATAATATGAGAATTTATATCTTTAAAGGAACCTTTAAATTTATACATTTATCTTACAGAATTTTGTTATCCCAAAAATAATTTTTATTTCATAATATATTATAATATTCGAGACTTAAAACTTTCATCGTGAATAAATTAAATTAAATATGTAGGTTGAATAAAAATTTTCTTGGATATTATCCATCGTCTAGTAAATATAAAACGTAAAACGACGTTTCGGAGATGGGAATATATCTCCGAAACGTCGTTTTACGTTTTATATTTACTAGACGATGGATAATATCCAAGAAAATTTTTATTCAATTGACTCTTCACCATCGTCAAGAAGTTTTAGATCTGATATAAATATGTAGGATTTGAAGTCTTCACGGTGATGAGTCTGAAGATGGCTGTCTTCTGGGTTGTTGCACCGTGTCGTCTGGTAGAATTTTACCGACGTTTCAGAGGTCTTTGCTGCCTCCTTCATCAGGGCGACTACACAGTGCAACAACCAGAAGACAGCTATCTTCAGACTCACTGCCACGAAAATCTTAAATCCTACAGAGTAAATTTTTAAAATGAGAACCCAATGAATAATGTGATAATAATATATTATTAATATTCGTAATATTGGGTTCATGTTTAAAAAAAAATTCTCTGTGTAAAATAATTTGTATATTCTGTTCATATATTATTTGAGACCATTTTGTAGTATTATGCAGTTGTAATGTATTTGAAATTATAATGTTTTTGATCATTTAACAAAGGTTCCTTTATTTTTAAAATTTCTCACGATGGCAATGTTATTACTAGTGTATAAAACGCAGCGACGGAATTATTAAAATTGTATTTGGAAGCCTATATCGTAACAGAAGAAATTTTTTAATATTTAATGAATTTTGAAAATGCAAGTAAAGGTCCTGTGTTTTATACCAAGTGCCTGTACGTATTTCTTCGCATTGCTGCTTAATTATGTTAAAATGTGTTCAGATTGTGCTGTGATGGTGTTGTGTCACCTCTTGTTTTGTGAGTACGAGGTGCGATCGGAAAGTTTAAAGACTGCGCGTATAAAAACCCGTACACTTATCTCAGGTATTAAATTCATCCATCACCCTCGAAGTAGTTCCCCTGGGAGTGAACACAACGATCCCAGCGCCGCTGCCAAGCCTGGAAGCATCCCTGGAAATTCTGTAAGATAAATGAATAAATTTAAA